>NC_137454.1:156784918-156991531 GCF_964235325.1 Thermobia domestica
GTAGGCCCAGCAGTCTGTTAGTATGTAATATAATGTCTTCTGCTGGCACTTAATTCCCTAATTTCTGTTATTTTAAAAAATGGATGAAGAAAATTTTCCCTTTCGTTGGTGGGAAAATGATGTATATTTTTTGCAATAAATTCATGATTTTCACTGCACCCTACATATTCTAGTATGCCATACACTATTGTAATCTAATATGAACAATGTCTTCAGGATTATATTAGCCAATTAGAAACTAGCTTACAAGTCGTTCAGTAAATATTAATGCTTGATCAGTCAATTTTTATTGAAAACAACACATTTTCCGAAAGTATAATGGAAAAGTATACGCATTTTTCACGTAGACAAGAAGTTGAGCGTTTTGTACATGCGTAGTCGTGAGTGGAATGACACCGTGTCCATGTAGATGCATATCTGTAGGTGCATGCACCTATACTTGGAAAAGTACGAGGGATATCAAATGAACACCTTAAAAATGCAATACAGTTTAGAATATAATAATGAAAAGGAAATTTTACTTCTTATTTTTCAACGCAGTCTCCTTGACGTTGAATGCAAGTATTCCACAGCTTCGGAAATGCATATATACCACGTTGGAAGATTTTTTTTTTCTTTTTTTCGAGATTGTAGCCACTCGTGCATTGCATTTTTCACCTCTTGACCACTGTTGAAGTGCTTACCTCCCATCGCTTCTCTGAGTGGTCCAAACAAATGAAAGTCACTGGGGACATGGTTTGGTGAGTAGGGTGGATGAATGACACTCACATTTGATGCCATCGATAGTCTAAACGTTCAAACGGGCAGTATGTGGTCGGGTGTTGTCATACAGTAGGAGGACACCTGAAGACAGACGTACTCGTCGTTTACGCCTGATTGCAAGACAAAGTTGATTTTTCAGCAGGTTTGAATACAAGGCACTGGTTACAGTCACTCCTTTTTCTATGTACTGTTCCAAAATTACTCCCTTTGCGTCCCAGAAGAAAGTAAGCATGGTCTTTTCTGCTGATGGTTGAGTGTGGAATTTTTTGGTTTTAGCGAAGAGCGGTGACGTCGTTCGTTGCTCGCTTTTTTGGTTTCTAATTGATGATAGTGAACCCGGATCTCATCGCCTGTAACAATCCTGTCCAAAAATGCATCACCAGGGTGTCGATCGGTCATGAAAGTCACGAAATCAGAACACGGTCATGAAAGTCAAGAAAAAGTCACGGAATTTAGCTTCACTGTTCAGAAACCGAATCACTGAACGCTGTTTCAGTGTGGTGCATATGGACAGTGGAGCGGCCGTCTTGATACTGACGCTGCCTCGTTCGTCGTTATTCCAGTAACATTCTGCCACCTGTCGGTCATTAAGTGTAACTCAAAGCATATTACTTACATATCGAAGCAATCGTCCAACTTTACGGCATTTGATTGCGTATTTAAAGTTTTTATTTGATCCTCCCTCGTAATATACAGTTGAATGTTACAATAGTTATACATAATAATTATACAGTTGTGACGTACATTCAAAAATATGTGATCCCTTATACGACCCCTTTAACATATGTGACCCTTAAAATAAAAAAGCACTGTAGAAACATAATAGAAATTATAAGAAAAACGAAAATATACTTACCTTGGTCGAAGAGCAGAAGCATAACTCATGAAGCTAGAGATTAGACAAACACCGTTTTAGGAAATCCATTACCAATAATAATAGTAGTAATAATTAGAGCTAGGAATTTTAGACGCTGCGTCTTAATTCTTTTGCTATCAAAATGTCCGAATTAGCTTGATTTGCAAGGAAAAATATTAAATAAATACTCCTAACTGTTCTGTTGGCAATTTTTGCATTTTTTTTTTTTCAATGCAAGCACGTTGTGCATCTTTTAGCAATGTCCTCTTTTTGCACTTTTTAAAATCATTTTTGACTCCTTTATCGCATTTTATTCCTATAATAATTAAACAAGGAACACTGAACGTTTGCTGCGTCACACAAGTTTCGGCTTAGTGCAGTCGCATTAAGCGAAATCTATTGAATGGGCATGTGAAGAAAGATGGCAGCATCAATCTGACCAATCATTGCTGTTCGTAGACTGTATTAAACATGAAATTCAAAAAGCACAATATGTATTTTTAAAAACACTTTTAACAAACAACTAAATACACATATTGCTTTCCACAAACAGCTACAAAATAGTACATAATGTTGTTGCACACTACGTTCGCACTAAAAATTATATTCAATATAAAAACAAAGGAGAAACGAAGGGCGGCCGAACATGCCGCCACCTTGAAATATTTCAATACCACAATCCTTTTACATATTATTATTTATAAACTAGAAGAGGAGAAATTTTTACAGTTGGTCGTTTGAAAACATCCTTGCTAGGTTTAATAGTAACAGTTCTAACAATATAAACTACACCTGGATAAACAACTACTTTTGCCAAATTCGAGTGTTGAGGGGATGTCTTATCTTTCTTAACTAATACTAAATTATTTACCTTGATATTAACAGACTTGCTCCACCATTTAGGCCTTTGTTCCAGAGATTCAGTTTGCCATCGTTTCCAAAAACGTTGGAGCAATCTTTGAGTTAATTGCCAGTGTGACAAATGACTGATTTTCAGTTCACACAGATTTGATTCAGGAATTGCTGCTAATGCATCATGAATTAAGAAATGATCAGGAGTTAATACTTCATAGTCATTAGAATCAGAAAATAGAGTAGTTAATGGTCTAGAATTTATATATGCTTCAATTTGAGGGAAAACTGCATACATATCTTCAAATGAAAGCATAGTATTTGTTACCTACTACACGTCTCAAATGATACTTGACAGAATTTACACCAGCTTCTCATATGCCATCAAAGTGAGCCGAGGATGGTGTATTGAAATGCCAATTTATAGATTGCATAGTAAGGTAATTATGTACAGTCTCTTTAAATCACCATTAATTACAAGCTTTAGCAAATATTTTAGTTTCCTGTTTGCACCTATGAAATTTGATCCACAGTCACTGTAAATATCAGTAAGTTTTCCTCGTTTCAAAAATCGTTTCAAAGTTGCAATAAATGATCCTGTTGAAGCGTCACTCACTAATTCTAAATAGATGCCTCCGATACAAACAAATAAAGAGTGCTACATAATCTTTGAACACTTCTGAATTTCGACTTTTTATATTTTTTAACATTAGTGGACCAGCATAATCTAAACCGCAGTGCATAACTGAACGGGTTATTGTTACTCTACCAACAGGAAGTTGATCCGTAAATTGAGAAGCTGTTACATTTGACTGTGATATATTACACAACTTTTTATAACCTTCTTTACAAAATCACGACCACCAATGATCCAAAATGTTTGTTGCAACATAGACAAAAGTAACTGTGAACCTGCCTGGAGATGCTTGATATGTACAGATGTTACTAGAAGTTCTGTAATTCTAACATCTTTTGGAAGTAATGTAGGATATTTGAAATCATATATAACATTAGCGTTTTGCAATTCAACAAATCTCATGACGCCATTTTACATTTTTTTTTTTTAAATCAAGAAATGGGTTTAAATATAATAATTTATTGTTGGGAGGTAAAACTTTTTTCGTACGTAAATGTTTTATCTCAAGTGCATGTTCAAACTCTTCATCTTGTTTTAAGCAATGCATTCCTTTGTTGTTAATGGTTTTCTGTATGGTTAATCCCTGTTTACTTTTTCTCTTCATAATAAATATTTCACACCAAATACGAACTAATTTTGATTATGAAAATTGATCGATTATTGTACAGTCAACCTTAATGTGGATGTTAACAGTTGAACACATTTATTCACACTGAATAGATTCTAAGTTTTTACAGTTAATATTTACATTAGGCAGTTCTGGTTCTGTCAACCACTTTGGCCCATTCCGCCATAGTGAATAAGGCTAATTGTGAGAGTCAAACCACGAGGTCTACAGTCTGTTAGATTGTCTTTGCTCGATGTTTGCCAATTTAATGAAAGCTGATTACTGAACTTCAGATACCCGGTTAGCCACAAATGTTTTACCATTTACTAGCACATGATTAAAGCACATGATACTGTTGAGTATTTTTCTACATACAAATATTTACTTAGTTACTGGAGGCAACGGCGCCGATTTCTGAATAACTTTTCCTCTCATTCCTCTCAATCCATCTTAACAATCAAAATGGGTAAGCAGGGAGCAGGAGGATCACGAATTTAAGATTAATGAGGAAAGGCTTTTCATGCTGTCTCGAAGAGAGAATGGATGCAACAGGAGAATACGAAAAGAAAATAATTATTCAAAAAGAATAATATTTTTAAATATTATTCGTTTGTAGGGTTACAGAAGTGCAAAAAATAAATCGAAAAAAAAACGGCGTACAATTTGGGGCCTCAACAATATGGTTACTAACCAAAAATTCAACAAACTATAGATAGACTTGATAACAAGAACGAAAGAAACACGATTACCCGTAATGGAGCAGCCGACTGTTGATTGAATGTTTTCTAGAGCGATTTGATGCTAATTATTGGAAGGTGTGTAATTTAATAGAATTTGAAATACAAGTTCAAGTTTTCATCGATAACTGTATAAAGTTGCTATAGAAGTGAGTGCAAATTTTCAGACACAAGTCTTACATTTATATATATCAGTATGTAATTGTTGTTTAGCAGGAATAAAGAAGCGAGAACTTGAAAAAACATGTAATCTTAGAAGTTATTATCACAACAGTAACTTTACAAGTGTTTTTCAATCGTTAACACAATTTTACATTACATATATCATTACTACAGAGGAAGTTCTACTACAAAGTATTTGTAGTACTAGTAGAACATTTAAAAGAGGAGTTGCTCGGGTAGCCGGGATTTACATTATCAAGAGTTTGTCTCATCTTTTGTCAACTGGACGCACCAAAAGATGCAAATAACATTACTGAAGAGTGAAAAAAGTGAGTTTCTCAGTACTGCTGATAAAGATTCCTTAGTTGTACTTTATTTTAATTCATTGCGTAATTGTTCGGCAATCCCTGTGACCTAGACTTGTTTCTATCCACTACATTTTTCTGGCATTATCTCACTGTACGAGTCCTACACTGTACACTGTACTCTTGTACATTGTTCTCTCTATATACCTAACATTCTTGGGTTCCCTGTTTCAACTAACCGTGCACTCACAATTTTCCTTCTTTGAAAATCGTAAAGGTCTCTCATTTTATACCACAAATATCTGGTCGGCCTATTCAAATCCGTGCTACAGCCCCTCGCGTACTGCTATCACCCACCATAGCACGAACACAAAACAATTGTAGTGCACAAATGTTCAGTGTTACTAAATCATTTGATAACTATATAAATAAGTGTATGTGTGTTGATTGGATGAGTATTCGACAAGTCATTCGCACTGCTAGTTGTTTCAGATGTGTTTTAAATTCAGCTCTGTGGCTTCGTTTACTAGCACTTGGTGCACATATAATAGCTAATTAATGAAACTTCGCACATTTTATAGTTTACAAGAAAATACACTGCGATTCAGCTGTAATCACCCTTTCCAATCCTTGTCAAATTAAGAAAAACAGTTCGAAAGCTTGCTTTCATATATACACAGTGAAGTGTTATTCAACCATTCAAGCAGTTTCGGCGGCCGGTTTTGTAATCCAAAAAGTAACAAGTATCACGAATCGGTTAAAACGTAATTAATCTGTCACAGTTACCGAAACCAATAGTATCTCGTCCTACGCTGACTGACAAGAAAAGTTGAACAACTGGAATTGTCTGATATTGACGTAATTTCGTACATTGTATACCATGGGCGGGTAGAAACGTAACGATTATAAAGCTTGTCGAGTTTCAGACGACATATTTCAACTCGTAATTTGATTTAAACTCATACGTAGAACGAGGTAAGGCACAAAACCTAAACTACTGTACCTACTTTGAAAATTTTCTATTAGTCATTTTATTAAAATATAAAATTTGCAGTAAGGTATATTACTGTATAGTGTGTAAGCGTATTTTTTACTTGCGCACAAATCAGTGCAAGACAAAATTGAAATGAGATGAATTGCCAGATCTGCTGAGAAAGATGTCAGGGAACATCAAAATAATACAGCTAATAGTACGTCAAATATTAGACATTGTTAATAAAGAAGTCCATTTACAAATTATTATAAACATGCGACAGTTTATGTCCTAAATAATTATATATTACTATCTTTGACTGTTTTATTATAATACTTTTCATTTCATTTTGATTTGTGTGGATCATCTACTCTGATTGCTACACTGTATTTGACATATGCCTGTCGGATTTACTTGACAATCCAATTGATAGCCTTTTTTCTTTTATCCTTTATATTTATTTTCGTAGCATCATACTTGTATCCCAATAGTGTGTGGGATAATTTCATATATTCAGTAGTGAGTCTACAGATAATTCGAATAATAGTTTTAATGATATATTAACGTGATGGCTGAACAGGAACATGAAAAGTGAAAAATATGTGACTAGTCTGGAGAAGGACTGGATAGCGTAACCATTAGCGCGCCTGCATAATAAGTGGGAATCTGGGATTCAATTCCTGACTAGTTGCAGTTTTTCACTCTTAATTTCCTAGTAATTACGTAATTTCCTAGTAATTCCCTAATAATGTACAGGAACTCTGTTTTACGGATATTTGGAAGAAGGAAAGGTCATGGTAGTCCGTTGCTGCAACATTGGGTGAAAGTTATAGGATCTAGGTACGTTAATTTTATGTCATTTGCTGTTGAAAAGAAAAAAAAAAATATTGAGTAAATTTTAGAATTTACTTACATGCTATTAATTTTCTTTTAGAGGTTGTTGTTGCTAGTTCACGTGATGATTGGATTCGTTCGTTTTGAGATCACTCAGTCTCTTACATTGAAATTCCGATCATAAAAGTAACATGTTATCTGAATTGTATAGTCATCAAGCTAGTTATACTTACTTTTGTAGGCTTCGCTATAAATTACCACTTTACAATCTTGGATGGGAATTAAGGATGCTTATATCAAAAGAAGCTAATCGATGCTACAGATGCACAAACTCACGAGCCCGACTCTCAGGTTCAATAAATAAGCTCGAGCCGTATGTAAGCATCAGTCCTATGTGGATAGGAAGCCATAACCTGAGCGTCGTTTAGGATAATGAACGTAAGTCGCATTGAGGATAGTGAGCGGAAGTGAGTCTTGATTGCAACAGCTCTTTCTGGTCCTCATAGGATGAAAAGCGTCAGAATTAAATGTAGAGAGAATGTGTTTTATTTTTATAAACTGCAAGATCACTTCACGTACTCATATACACGTTAGCTTTCCTGATTCTTTTGACTTCACTTACGTGTATATCTTTAGTTAGAAACAGTAATGTAGAATGTAAAGAGATCATTATATAATGTTCATTTCGATATCGACGTTACGCTTTTTGGTTATAAAAAAAAAAAAAAAAAAAAAAAAATCTAACCCGCGGAACCCTTTTGGAGTGTGTGTGTGTGAGGGAGAGCGAGAGAAAGGAGGAGGAAGAAAAGAAAGAATAAATATTTTATTTGTATCAACATAAAGGATATTTTTACATATCCATTTTCACTGGAAATTGAAACTGTCAAGAGAAACGAAGCACAGAAACTGAGGAAATAACTAATCTCGTTGCTTGATCCATAATTTACTCTGCTGACAAGACAGAAAATATGTATCTATTGGGTTGATTCATTAGTTCGTGCCGTTGGAACCAATAGATACATTTCTTGTTTGAAGGTTGAACTAATCAAACAGTGGATCACTGATGTATTCCTGGCATTGTTCACATACTGTTTCCAGTGTTGAGGCAATTGTTGCATGCCTTAAAAAATAAAACTTGGATGCATAGAATTGATCAATGAAATTTCGCAGCTGCTCATTATTTTCCAAGGATGTGCAACGGAGTGCATTCGACAGGGACCGGAAAAGATAGTAATCTGTAGGAGTTATATCTGGGGAATACGTCGGATGAAGTGCCTCCCATTGAAGCTGTGAATGATAATGTTGTGTGTTCCACATGTGCTCTAATTGTCCGTGTGGATGATGATTGTGTCTTTTATTCGATCTTTTTCCTTGAAATGCTGTATGAAAACGTTGATCACAGTATACAGCAGCAGTAATGTTACGATTACAGGATAGGAGTTTCCTGTCTCTCCCATGCCCCACCACACAAACAATATTCTCTTCCTGGGATATGGTGTTGCCTTTCTGTTTGGGCTGAACATTTTTTCCTTTGATTAAAGTTCACGTACAGGCACTATTTCTTATCTCCGGTAACAGTACATAAGAGAAAGGGCTGATGGCGACAAGATTCACAAGACGGATAAGCAAAGAACTACATGTGGCAATAGGCTGGCTGTTCTTGTTTGCATTTAGTGAATGAGGGACCCACGAAACCACTTTTTGAACCTTTCGCTTGAGTTGAAGGTGTCGCACAACAGTTGCCTGTCTACTGTCCCATCTTCTCCGTAGCCAATTCCGAGGTGATGTGATGTGAATCACGGTGGATCAAGTCGTTCAAATGTCAGCGTAGCGAAGTTTTCATTACTGTGCAGAGAATTACTTCCTCTCTACGTTGAAGACAACCGAATTAGAATTGGTTCCGACTTCACTAATACAGTACAAAAAGAATGTAGGGAGGGATGTATATCCGCTATAGCTTTGCATTAGTTCTCCCGCTTCTAAGTAACGAGCTTAGAGGCAAAATGCAAAATCTGACTAAAAGCTTTGTGCGCTGGAAGATACCATTTCAAGACATTTAATATTTCAATACTGAAGAGTTTTTAATTGCTGGCCTGTAATAATGATTCAAATGATGCGTAAAGTAGAAAATGATATCCTTTGCTCCTTGAGTTTTCCATAACATTTTAGAGTATGATAATGTGTAGTGTTAAATAGTGTTGAACCTAGCTTGTTTTAGCGCTAGTCAGCTAATTAATTTATAGTCGATTTTAAACATGTGGTTTCATTTTCACGATTGTTACTTAATTTCCGAATAGGCAAATCTTCCACACACAGACACACGATATATATATATATATATATATATATATATATATATATATATATATATATATATATATATATATACAGGGTGGGCCATTTTAATCAATCCACGGAAATATCTGATAAATGATAAAACATAGAAGAAATGTTTGAAGTACACGTTATATATTGCTAAGGGGAAAAACCAATTCCGCCAAAAGTACCCCTCTCCGCCCCCCGTAAATGGGGGTAACGGGGGGTAACTTTGAAATGTCAAATGGGAACATGGGTCGAGTAATACCTCGTTCGAAAGGTCTTGGAAAACTAAGTAACGCTGTACCAAAAGATGTTTCATATGGAGCACCGGTTTCAAAATGGCCTCCATGATATGGTTCGGAAACTCCAGTACCCGTAGTATGAAAACCATGAAAGGTAAATGAATGGAACAAAATTGAAATACGTAAATATCATAGGGCATATCGAATGATGTGATCCCTTTGATCCCAGTGTCCTGCCTGAAGGGGTCTTGTGGGCTAACTTCAAAATTTCAATGTCCAACCGGACAACGGTTCGGGCGTACGCCTGACCTGCCCAATGCTGATTGGAAGGCAGACTTCATGGACAGAGAATTGGTGCACTGAGTTAATGCGGATGGCCACATTTATATTTTGATTAACTATTAGCACTCATGACATATTGTAAGCTTGACGAACGAAACGGTGTGTACGTATATCCCCGAGACGCTTTCCGAATATCCAGCACGCATTGCATAAAAAGTTTCTGTGGCAACAGAGACTAGCAAATTCACAATTTTGTAAGTTCCAGCAACTGCATTATTCGACAACTTCTTTCGTATACCGTTCCTTTTGTTTTCGCATCAAATCATGCTCAGCCATACAGATATGCGTTACCATTCAAATAAAATTTCACCTTTTTTTGGTCACTACAGAGTCATCCTTACAAACAAATGTTTCAACCACACCATACCTATTTGTAGCATAGTCTTAATTTGCGAATTAGAGTTCTCATTTGCACTTTCACAGTTACTTTCCACCCCACTCACATACAGAGCGTAGGGCGAGATTATTTTGCAGGACTTGGATTTCTCTCTATACATTATGGAAATTTTACTCTAACATTTTTATCTCTGTTGTATCATTCTCGAGCCATGGAATGCCTCCGTGGTTTTCCTACTTAATTTTCGTTATTTTCATTTATCTCTAACCGTATTCATACTATGGGCACTAGACGTTTTCTTAGATAGAGTCACCATGTCTTGGCGATCATTTTGAAAACAGTGTCTCATGTCGAAAATATTCTTACAGAAGCTGTTTAATATTCATTTGTCTATGTAACGTGATGTTACTCGCTTCAAGTTGCTATTTGAAATTTTCAAGTTGGCCCCGAATACCTTTCAGTTGGCCCTTGGAGTCACCCCGACAACACCTCTCGATGTGCCTTACGTCAGTTACCTACTCCAGTTTTTCTTCTGTTGATTTATCTCCAATCGCTTTCATACTACGGGTACTAAACCTTTTCTCTGACAGGGATACTATGTTTCGGCGGCCTTTTGAGAACACTGCCATTTCACCTCAATCGCTTTCTCCTGCAAGATGTTTGATTTTGCAAGGTTTATCGAACGAGGTACCACTCGACTCATATCACTATTAGAAATTTTGAAGTTAGCCCCCAAGACCCTTTCAGACAGGACACTGGGATCACAGGGACCACATCATTCGACATGCCCTATGATATTTACGTATTTCAATTTTGTTCCATTCATTTACCTTTCATGGTTTTCATACTACGGGTACTGGAGTTTCCGAACCATATCATGGCGGCCATTTTGAAACTGGTGCTCGATATGAAACATCTTTTGGTACAGCGTTACTTAGTTTTCCAAAACCTTTCGAACGAGGTATTACTCGACCCATGTTCCCATTTGACATTTCAAAGTTACCCCCCGTTATCCCTATTTACGGGGGGCAGGGAGGGGTACTTTTGGCGGAATTGGTTTTCCCCCGTAGCAATATATAACGTGTACTTCAAACATTTCTTCTATGTTTTATCATTTTTCAGATATTTCCGTAGATTGATTAAAATGGCCCACCCTTATATATATATATATATATATATATATATATATATATATATATATATATATATATATATATATATATATATATATATATATATATATATATATATATATATGTGTGTGTGTGTGTGTGTGCGTGCGCTGTGTTTTTCATCTTATTTTTGTGTGTCTCAGTAATCCTTAGTTGTTGTTTTTAAAGAAAGCCCATTGTTATATAACAGCCAACCTTAAGCATCCATCCCCCTCTACCATCCGTCGTAATAATTGTATTAAAACAACAAGTACTACAATTACTAATGCAAGTAGTGTTCTCGATAATCTTTGCAGTGAACCCTTAGGGTTTCGTGTATCTCCAGCTAGGAACTGTAGAATATAGAATGTATAATTGGATCATTTATTTATCGAGGTTACACTATTTTTTTTAAAAGTCTGAAAAGAAAAAAATGATGGAGAGATTCTTTAGAACGCATTACTTATTTTAGATATTGATAGTTTTCCTTCCAGAGGCCGTGGTCGTGGTCCCCATGACTATGGACCTCCACGAGGACCTCCACCTCCAGGGCCTCCTGGTCCACCAGGGCACCCAGGACCTCCAGGACCACCAAGATTCCGTGGGAGAGGTGGTTTCGGACCACGCCCTCCATTTAGAGGTCCACCACCTCCGCCACCACATTTTGGACCCCGAGGACCTAGGTTTCGAGGGCCGCCTCCATTTGACCCCAACTGGGGTCCAATGCCACCACCTCCACCAGGAATGCATCCACCACCAGGAATGATGGGACCACCACCACCAGGAATGGTAAGTAATATAAGTTCTCGCTTGAAAGTATATAGAATTAGTTAAAATAAGGATAGCTTTATTTACAATACGAAATTTTTAGAATACTGTACAGTTACAGTCGTATCTTTGTAATCCGTATATAATTGTCCGAGAGTCGTTTTTAGGTGTTTTTGGAATTTAGTGCTGTGTTTCATTAGCCTTTTGAGATTTGAACTTAGTGTGGAATTCCTCCTGAAATCGAAATATGACCTCACACACTAAAGCCGAAAACTCTACTTATCGAAGGAACTCAGAACGAGAGTCATGTTTATTGTACTGTATAATTCTTGTTAGTCAGCTTTTTTGGCTGTGGGACATAACCAGAAAAGTAACTCAAATAAGTTGTTTTTGAAGAATTTCTTACTGTGGGTAATCAAATCAAAATTCTGTAGCTCGACAATGTATCATAGTAATTTTTGTTCGTACTCTTCTTCTGGTATCATAATACACGTTTTTTGTCTATTATTAATCATTTACAATCACGGATAGTGATTTATTGGATAGTTAAAAGTTACGGATAGCAGTTTGTCTTTATTGTCCGTAAACTTTATTGTAATGCGATGCTTAAAATTTCAATTTTACTAAGTTTCATGGAACTCGTTGCCCGCAAGTGAAACAGAGAGAATCAGTGTTCTTGAGAACTGTTGACAGCGACCAATCTGCTTGAGGTAAGATTTCCATAGGTGATTTTCAGTCTCATATCAGTTCCTTCTTTTACCCCGAGACACTGGCCTCGTGAAAACTTTTTTTTTTTTTTTTCAAGTATATGGTAAATTGATATCTTAGGATGGTAGTTGGCGATTTTAAATTAAAAAAAAAGCGTTGACTTCATTTTGTAAACTGTTAAAAACGTTCATTAAATTTTTTGATTGATCTCCATATTTATTTTTTATTTTTTTATTTATTGAACGAGTTCCCAGCTACAGCATATTTTTGCCATTTCACACAGGGAAATATTAAATTGGAAAAGGAAGAAAACAGTAGAAACATAGGGTGTCAACAATAACATCAGCAGTGTTAACAAAGAGTGCAAAAGTAATATTATTTGGCGAAAACGCATTTAATTACTCTGTCAGATACTGGGTAGCTCGAAAATGTGTCCACATATAATAGTTCGTTATTCCTGAAAAAAAAAAAAAAAAAAAAAAATCAGACATCTGTGTAATTGCCAGCCTGGGATGGGCAGACAGAATAGGTGGGTATTCCAGATTTTGCGGGAAGAGACACATAAGGATAGTTCTTGAAGTAGGATTTCCAATCTGAAGTTCCTATTAACTATTTTATGAAGAAATTTCAGGTCAGATTTATTTCTTCGTACTCTCGGGGTCTGGATATTGAGATATCGCAAGAGTTCCTCCTTAGGTAATATTAGAAGTGCGGGAACGCGAAAGCATACTATAGCAATAAAGAAATTGAGAATAGAATCATGTCTCGAGAGATGTGCAGGTACGGCCATGGCTCATATGGAAGAGCAGTATTCGATCTTGGGCGCAGTTAGTGTTTTATAGAATGTTGGTAATGATGCAATAGTGCGTAGTTCAGTAAATCGGTAAAGACGCCCCAACATAACTCATTAATTTCTTAACTGTTGAGGAGGTGTGGTCAAAGAACGTGAGTTTCGAGTTAAAGATGACACCGAGATCATCATGAGTAGCAGAATGTGTTATAGGGGAAGCGTTAATATGATATACGGAGGGAACAGGATACTTTTTCAGAGTAATGATAATGGCTGTAACAGTGTCACTCGCCTTCAGTGTTGAAAGTGATTACCAAGAAGACCCTGGTATATCATAAAGATGCAGCAGTCAGTCAGTAATAAATCCAGCAAATTAGGCCCGAGCGTAGATCTAACGATAATATGGTTACTAAAAACCGAAGATTAAAACGAAACTCCGAGACGCTATAGTTTACTAAGGGCTGTGAGTGGGTGTTTAGATTATGCACATTCAACTGAATTCTCTATCATTTAGTGTATATAGTTCTTCAATTGCCTCACAGTTTTTAATATTTATGGGTGACTACTACGCTTGCTGTGTATACGCCAAAGTTGATATTTAATGTAAGAAAAAAAATTGTTAAATCACTCAGTGGCTTCTGAAGAAAGCAACAGAATAGCAATTAACATTCAGAAAAAGTAGGACTTTATAAATATGCGCTTGTGTAGCGTTATAAGTATGCACTTGTGTAGCGTTTTTTTTTTCTCGTTCATTTTGCTCTTGTATAGAATCTTAACATGGTCTTTCTCTCTTGCTTTTTAAATTCTAACTAATCGAGTGTTATTAACTTATAGCCTCCACCGCCACATATGATGGGACACATGGGAATGCCGCCGCCCGGACCATATGGACCTCCACCTCCAATGGGTGGACCACCGCCACCACAACAAAACCAGCAGCAACAGCAAAGTCAACAACAGCAACAGTCTTCGGCAGGCAACACACCAACCACGAATTCTATAGTAAGTAGGATGTACTATAGAGATAAATAGTTTTTAGGCTCTCAAATAATTCTTGTGGCTAAGCGGTTAGCGTACGCGCCTTTGGCGTGGGAGACCCGGGTTCGATTCCCGGCGGGAGCTCATGTGGTTCGGATTCCATGTTAATCAGTAGGTCCCGTCTCATATAGTCTCGCTGCGAAAGGGACGTTAAATTCCAAATCAACTCAACGCAAATAATTCTATGCATAAGTATGGGAAGTCTTAAGAACGACTCAGGTCCATCCATCTGTCCTATGACCGAACATTAGAGTAAAATTTGTAAGTCTGTCAAAGTTTCATAGGTGAAATGAAACTAACCTGTTTCAATGTAGGTGCGACTTTAATGAACATTTCTGAAGTAAAAGTTGTGGACCATCTCTTGTACAGGGAATCAGAAACTTGAGTTCAATTTTTGTTAGTCGCACTTCTTTGTTTCGTGAATTGTCATTGAATTTGCTTTATAGATATTGTGGTACAAAGAAAAAGCGGTTGAACCATCATTGGTATTTATTAACCCTTGGAGTACCAAGACAAATTTTACTTAAATGTCCAAGATGGGGTCAATTTGACCCCTTAGGTTTTCGTGACTCTAAAGCCAGCAAAGAGATCAAATGATATTCTATTGTTACAATACAAGCAATGAACATTTATTGTAAAGAGGAAAATGTACCACATAAGAGAAACTAACAAAATGAGGTTGGTGCCAAAACTCGCTTGCACGAAAATGCCATGCCCTAAGCGCCATCTACATTTGGCGGAATGAGAAAATTTTTTCTTCCCTCCTCTCGGAATATGACTGAAAACTCTTTATTCCATGATTGACCAAGATGGGGTCATTTTGACCCCATTTTCCATTTCTGTAAATAAAAAGACAAATTAGACTCTACGATACTTGTTAAGTGTACAAAATTATTCAAGAGACTCTTATAGAAGCATTCCTAGAAGACCATTTCAGCATATATTTTTTTTAATGCAATAAAAAATAGATGATGTCTCGCTGGGGTCAAATTGACCCCATCTTGGTACTCCAAGGGTTAATAGAGACATTAGGTTACCAAGCAAAACAGGAGTTATAATATGTGTGTTCCGATTGGCTGAGCGGCATCGTTAAAAATGGAAACGTGGCTGGTTAAGGATCATAATGGTCAGTGCATCAGTACCATAAAGTGGAGACCAGGATTTGATTCCAAGTCTAATTACATTACTCAGTCTTAGTTTCCATTGTTATTAGTTATTGCCAGCTTTATATCTGCAGCCAATTGTGTGAGACTGAAGAGAATTATTCCCTGTTTTATTAGCATATATTTTCTGAAACTACTTTATTTATATATCATGAGCTTAAGTATAATACATTATTTGTTTTCTTTCTTAAGCTTGTTTTTTGTTCTTGTTAGCTCTCGGCATGTGGGAACTTATAGTTTTACTTCAGTGTATGTATGTATGTGGTACTTTATTTCTTGGTTACTACTAGCCGAATCTGAACCAAATTTGGTGGGCAAGCTCATGGTCTAAGGAATAAAGATCGCTTATTTGTTGACCCGCGCTCGACCAGGGACAGATTCGGCTGGCCTTTATGTGTGCTTTATTTTTCGGTAACTATTGGTCGCATCTGGACCAAATTTGGTTAGCAAATAACTCATAGTTCAAGAAACAAATATATTTGGTGGGCGAGCTCGGCCTTGAACAGGCTTGGCTTGGCTTGTATGTGGTACTTTATTTCTCGGTAACTACTGGCCGGATCTGAACGAAATATGGGCAAGTAGCCCATCCACTGAGGGATAAAGATCGTTATATCTGTCTCCGACGTCTGCCAGAGACAGGCTCGGCTCCATATCACAGACTGTGTTTCACAGCTTTGCTCACCGGAAGCTTCAGAGTTCAGTTCACCCCGGCTAATGAAGTCCTAATTATTGATCGCAAATTCCGAAACCATTTGAACTTGGACAAAGTTTTATGTATATACCTATAGAAACGCATCTAGTAGATTTCGTGGTTTTGGTACACAAGAAGGTGATGATAGATAGTAGTTATCCGAAGTGTTATCTGTCTGAGCGGCCACATAAGTGTCTGTTATTAGGTGACCGGTAGTGCAGATGCTGAGTGTCTGCCTGTGGTATGGTATTCCATGCTTCCTATAAATCTTGGCGTAACTTGACAATTGTCGCTGTCGGAGCCCGGCTGGCGGTTAGGAGTTATTTCAGCATATCCCATATGTGCTAGTTAGGGCTAAAATCCGGAGATTCAGCAGGTCAAGGTACAAAGGGTATATCAAGTAGGGTAACTTGTTATCCTGCTGGAAGAAGGGATCCCACAGAGAACAGGATTGATGATGTCAGGAATGTATGACGCGCTATTTACTTCTCTTAATAAACGCACAGGCCATTGAAATGTGTAGCTTTTTGTTTCATACGAAAATACTACCAAGTGCAGATACTTTATGGCGAATGCGAACACACGGTAGAGTTTGCTGCTCGCCTGTACATCTATGGAGATGCATATATCGTCACAGTATTCGAGACTCTTCAGCACTGAATATCACTTCCTTTCATTCGCCTCTTCGTTGCATTCTGTGTTCACATAGAGAACATGATGGCGTGGTTTTACTATTGGTTGGTTGGTGTCCCGAACAATCCTGTTCATGTGGTTTCCGGGTCGTTCTGGTGGCACATGTACTGTGATAACTCTCTGTCTCTCATCGTGTACATCACTGATGGACCACTGACATGTCACGACCCCAAGTGGTAACTATAGAACATCATCGCTCTCTCGCAGCTCAACTATGCGGCGAAGTTCGAAGGCAGTTGCAATATAATCGTCCGCTGTCGTCACTTTTTAATTGCAGATACAGTCTTTGATCCATACACAACAGATTAACACAACAACTACATTCGTCAAGTTTCCAGATGACCTCCAAACTACGAATAGCATAGCCTCAACAAACACTACGATCATCCTGCTCTGTGCCATAGCCTATGAGCGGGATCTTCAAACTGAGATCAACATTCCTTCTACAGACACTTGTTTTTGCATCAATATTTAATGTTGGGCAAAGAGTGTCCGAATCAGACATGGGAAACAAATATCATTGGAGCGTCTAAAGGAAAGGTACCCTCTTCACCTGCAACTCTTTACTAACACCGAAAATCGTAGAAATTTACTACTACTTCTGGTTTCAATGTTAATCTCCATAGAGCAAAAGCGGTAACACTTAACGAAAGCGATCTTTTGGAATCCATTCGGTCCAACAAAGGTTGAATTTCCTCCATTATCCTTCTGTTCAAACCAGAAGTGGTAGAAATTTAGTTTCCGGTTTCAGTGTTGATCGCGATAGAACAAATGTGGTAATAGATAGTGATACATATATAAAGGTAGGTAGTTGAAACAATGGAGTCCTTAAGCGAGAAAGGAAAGTAAATTGTTTACACTGAAAAGCAACACTCTATTTTCTTTTGCTACTAAACACGTGAGTGTAAGAAATTGTATGAAAGGAACAGGAGTAGCTGTGAAGACTGCAGGTGGGTACCATCATTACAAGCCTGCAACGTGTGTAGGATCATGTTTTCGCTATTTTCTCGTAACTCATATGTAAAATTAATAATTACCAGAGAATAGCGAAAAGATGGCCAGAACACTAACAAGAAATTGTAAACGCACGCACATGAATAAACCCACGTGAATAAAAGATGAACCCACACACTCAGTGTTCTTCTACCACAGAGCTCACTTGACAGGAATTGGGATCGAACCAGAGACTACGCACTGAAGGTGAAGAACAGAAAAAACTAAGAAGTATATAGTCCAGATGGGTGTTGGAATGAAGGGTAACATTTGTGGCTCTACCAACCTGGAAATACTTGGAGTTTAGTGGATGAAACTAAATCAATAAGAGTGCATGACAGCGAACGAATAGGAAGTGAAGAGAAAAAACTTGCGATATAGAGAAAAGCATTTGAAATACGAAAATTTGTAAAATAAAATAAATTAATAATAAAAATAAATAAATGAAAATAAAAATTAAAAGGATAAATGCATTATTTTTCACTACATAAACTTTTAAAAGAAATTATTTCTATTTATTGTTTTTGTTAATTTTTTCATTAATCTTCATGTTTTGATCCTCTTTCCTATATCTTGCAAAAATTTTTGTCTTTTATTTGTTATTCCTTCGCTCTCCTGTCCTCTTACCGACTCATTCGTCCCATTAATTCTGTCTTCCTTAATGAATTCAAGGTTAGTATCTCATTGTTAAATATTCATTTTATCAATATGTTCTCTAAGTTAGTCTTCATCTGGTTACAGCCTGATACACTATAATGTTACAGCCTGATACACTAATTATACTGTTTCTTCGTTGGTTTTCGGACCGTGTAAGTATATGTTGGACAACATCGTGTTTGGGAGTTTCCTCTGTTTCTCCCGTTTCGTCTCATATCTCATTCCGCAATTCTTTTATAGTCATTCACTTTCATTAATCACGCAACTTCTTTAACCTAAAGGATATAACCGTGCAGCTGTAAAGATTTCATTTGACCACGTGTCCATTCTAACATAGCACCCGCCGGCTGCTTCCCATCATTTTTTTGTGTTGTTTTTATTATTTTCCCTCCTACTTCTTCCCTCTCCTTGTGTAATGAAGTGTTTTATCTAAGCTCTTTTAGTGTACTATTTTAATGTTATATTTTCACTTTTTTTTAATGTAGCTAATTTTTTTTCCCGCTGCGGGGTTCCTTTGTTTAAACTTTTCCTGTATTACTTTTTTTTTTTGTATATACACGTAAATTGAACTATGTAATACTTGGTCTTCTAAGCTTACTTTCGTTTAAGGCTATGTAAAGTTTACGTCTTCTTTGAGAGAGAGAGAGAGAGAGAGAGAGAGAGACTATTTCCCATATGTATCTTTAGGTAGGCTGCCATCACCAGGGGGATATAGGTTCAAGGTATTTTAGGTGTAAAGTCAGTAAGAATAGGATTGTCAGTTTATAGTTGTTTAAAGTGTAGTTTCTTCCGTGATGATCTCGTTTTATTTTTTCTCACTGTTGTGGAGGTATTATACCCACTTCAAGTTTATAAATTCTTTTTTTTTCTTCAAAGTTGAGTGTTACTTTTTTTAAATTTATCACTACACGATGTCATACACACTGTTTTTAAAAAGAGAAAGTAATTTTTCATGTGTATTTTTTTTAACAGACAAATTCTTCACCTGGGATCGATTTAAGCGGAGAAATATGGGTGGAAACAAAAACTCCAGAGGGAAAGGCTTATTATTACAATGCACGTAGCAGAGAGACAACGTGGACGAAACCAGAAGGAAATGCAAAAATAATTACCCAAGAGCAGGTACGATTTTCATTTTAAAGAGTAAAATAATTCCGGAAAACACCACTACCACTAATCCTCGGGAGATCATTCCTTATATCAAATGAAAGAAAAAGTACTAATAAACGTGAATCGTAAAGCACTCCCTTACAAAGCAACAAGTTGCTGAAGACCCGAAAAGTCAGGTTTCGAAGCGACTTAGTGTGAGAACAATAAGGTCTATGACAAGCAATTCCACAAATTGAATAGGAGCAAGTAGTCGTGTTAAATATCTGTATATGAGAACCTTACGATACGTACATAAATGGATTTTCGAAAGGTAAATTAAGTAATGGTTGGATATCCGGCCTTATGTGTATCAAACAGTATTGATTGAGGTTGATTTATTGAACTCAAGCTGAATCTGTGTTATGTATGGATAAATAAAGCCAAAGCAGTTCTTTACATCATTAAAATTTACTACTTGCAACTTAATCACATATAAGATAACTACTTAGGTAGGTTATTATATTAAGCATGTGTACATGTGGTATTAATGCACTGTACTGTGTTGTAGAAATGCCACGTTCTGTCTGTATATGTCATTAAAATTAGGCGCAAACTAAGTACATCTATTGTAATGCGGATTTATTTCTTTTTTTGTTAACAGCCTAGATATTCAAGAAGAGTAAGTAATTTTACCATTCTTCTTATCCTATCATTAGTGGCAGATTAGCTGTCGCAAAATAAGGTATCCACTCATCATGGTCTTCCACTAATCTCTTCGACTTGTAAGATTTAGGATTATTTGTTTTAATACGTTCTGTTCATCCATCTGTTCTCCCTGCTTTTATTTTCCTTTCTCCTGGGGGTTTCTCTCATATCCTTCTGTACACAATTTATTTTCAAATAATATAATAATTTTAAATAATATAGCAATTATTAAGTAATTTAATAATTTAGAGAAAGTTAATAAAGTTTACTAAAGAAAAAAAATTCTCCTTATAATAAAGCAATACGGTAAGTGAAAATCAAATATAAATGATAAACTGCAGTTTTCAGCAGAAGATGTCTTCGAAGGGAATAGTGTATAAGTAGCGTTAAAGTTACTTGTCGTAGTAGTGATAATAAAATTGTAGATGCAGCATTCGATCCTGTATGTTGTATCAAACAAACAAACAAAAAATCAGTTCATAGGAAAAACGTACTTTGTTATTAAAATCTGTCTTGAAGAGAAGGCTCCTTTCTTTCTTTTTTGTTTCAACTGAGAAAAATCAGAAAAATGTGGTGGGTGAATTGGTAGGAAATCAAATCCCGGTCTCCAGCCAACGTGGTGTATGCTCTACTGAGCTATATAACCTATTTTGTTATTTTTAAATCTCATATATATATATATACAAATGGTGATAAGAAAAATGGAAACACCCGAACGAAATTGCAACTTACCAGATTAATATGGTGTCGGGCCACCTTTCGCCTTCAGAACAGCCTTGATGCGACGTGGGATGGAGGCATAGAGGTCGTGAATGGTAGCAAGTGGAATTTTACACCATTCCTCGTGCAGGGCATCGGCCAGTTCTGTGAGAGAGGATGGAGGTGGAAATCGTTGCCGGAGTCGTGTTTCCAAGACGGACCACAGATGTTCAATTATGTTGCGATCTGGGGATTGGGCGGGCCAGGGGAGGTGTTGAACTTCATCCCGATATTCCTCAAATCAAGCTGCAACAACGCCAGCTGTGTGAATGGGTGCATTATCATCCTGGAAGATGGCGTCATTGTCCGGAAACAACATCCGGACCATAGGATGCAAGTGGTCTCCTAAAATTGCGACATAATCGTTGGTAATGATTCGTCCGCTAAGTGTGACCACAGAACCCAATGAAAACCATGATATGGCGGCCCACAGCATCACCGAGCCGCCGCCGCCATGTTTCACAGTTGGGCGGAGACACTGCTAATCATAAGATTCTTTGGGCGTTCTCCACACATAAACACGGCCAGTGGTTGGGAATAGGGTGAAGGATGACTCATCCGACCATATCACACGTTTCCAGTCCTCAACGGTCCAAGTTGCATGGTCGCGGCACCATTTGCGGCGTGCGAAAGCGTTATGGTCCCTGATGAGCGATTTGGCCCGTGCAACACGACCCCGTAAGTTCATGTCATGTAATTCGCGGCGGACTGTGATTGTCGAAACAGGGTGAGGGAGGTGCTGATTGAGTTCCTCCGTCACTTGCTCCGCAGTGGCACGACGGTTCTGCGCAACAATGCGCTTTAATACCCGGCGTGACCTGTCACTCATGATTTTCTTCCGCCCACTGTTCCGCTTCCCCGATGTGGTTTTCCCGTGTGTTGTAAAGGCCGTCGTCACCTTCGACACTGTCCCACGCGACACACCTAAGACAATAGCCACTGCCGTCACACTCACTCCACATAACCGCGCACCAACAATTTGCCCTCTTTGAAAATCTGAGGTGTCTCCCATTTTATACTACCTCCGTCTGCTGCAGCCACTGGGCACTGCTGTTCCACTGCGCCTGACGTAGTATGGAGACCGACCTAACACACCACCACCAGCGGTCCGGCGCTGCGGGCGCCACGACACCACTGCCAACCCATACATCTGACGTGTTGCCAACTACAGGTGTTTCCATTTTTCTGATCACCATCTGTATGTATATAATATGTACATGTATGGTTTTTAGGAACTCATTAAATTTTATACAGCAACCTCTTTCATGCTTCCTTGTTTGATTTATTTATTTGTTTGCGCATTTGAGTTTTATGAAGAAATTGATAATGAAATGATGAGCATATATGTTTTATAGACTGAATTCAAACCTTACATTCTATGAACTGAACACCGCGAATGCCTGAACTCATTTCATTAGTACCGATAGTATATTTGGTGTTCATTAATTGAGTGTTGCAAATTATTTGGAATAACGTACGCCAGCTGGCTATAAAAAATAAAATCACTATGGAAATGGTATGAGTTTGTACTTCTGAATGTCAGATTTCTTAGAAAAATGTAAAGAGCTTTAATAGTTAATTGGTGGTTATAAAGTCTGGAACTCATAAGAGAACTCATTAACAACAATTATTTAAAGTTAAAATTAACTATTTATATAATTTATAGAAAATAATTACTTAACTACGTCTAAATTGTACTGTGATTTTACTTTATTGTTTCAGCAAACACTGGTGTTTTCATCGATACCTAAGTGTAATTCACATGTAATTCTTGTTCCTTTTCAAAATGACATCTTAAATTGGTTGCGTTGTGCTTGGTTGAACATTCTTTTCATTTTTTTTCTAATATAAAGACTTTGGGTTAGATCTTTTGCAACGATGAATGCAATATAGAACTAGTTTTGTGCTAGCACTTGAAATACTACTGTTACAAATTTTCAGTCGTAAGTTTACATATTTTTAACTTGCCACTCCATTACTTATATTCTAACTAAGGAATTGCAATTTTGTAATGTTACAAAAATAGTTCTACCGACATTTGTCGTTACAGAAATTGTAATGCAACGTGTTAGCAAGAAAAAACGAACGAAAAAAACAATAGAAAATAAATCACTGAATAGAAGAAATTACTTAATGACGTAATAGGAGAATATTAATAATAAAAGTGAAAATTATTGAATCACTCACTCTGAAGTCCAAATGTAATACGCGTATTGACACTACGTTTCAATGACCTTTTGTCATTTTCATCATTGCTTTCTTTAGGACGAAATCATGCTGCTAGTTGGTTCTGCTCTTAGCATAATTTCTTTCTAAAGAAAATACACGATGAAAATACAAGAGGTCATTAAAACGTTGCGTCGGTACACGATTTTTACATTTGGATGCTTCAACTGATTATGGATTATTTTTTTTTTTTTACTTCTATATTAATTATGAAAGGAAAACATGTCGATCTGTGCGTTACGCTGTCCTGGAATGTTATACAACCTTGCTTTAAGAGATTTGTAACGTTGATTGTTGAAAGACAGAGGGCACAACGAGAATATCTGAATAATAAGTGCTAAACGTCAATCCGTTACGCTAACTCCTAATAGTACATCATTTACCGTCCTGATATTAGTAGATGTCACTACCTGCGGGATTGTGTTGTGTGTAACCAAATCCTTGAATTATTTAAAAAAGAAAAAGTGGTATGGAGTTCAGGGTAATTAATGGGCAAATTATATACTTATAAGGTGTCTCAAAAGTCCCCTGACAGAGGGTAACTGTTATTATAAGAGTTGCAACAAAATGTAAGAGGGGAATCCGTCTCCAAATATGATGTTTTCAATCTGAAGTGAAGGAATTTTTTTAAATCGGACGAGCTGTTTGACTGTACACTCTTTATGCGGCCAATCTATTAAAATGCTACAATAGCAATTAAAACCTATAACAAGCTATAACTTTAGCTTTCAAATCTTCCATTTACGGTTATGTGCGATGTCACGTTTAACAGAGACAAACATTTTAAGTATTTGTACTTTAAATTAGTTAACTATATCTTCAACATGGCCATTATTTCTTTATTACATTTTTTTAGGGGACACTGAAAGCGTTGAAATAAAAAATAAAAATAAAGCATCGTATCCTGTGCGTTATACATTCCAACACAACATTGTTGTATATTGGGGTTGTATATGTCTCAGGCGTTTGTTTCATGGGCAAATAATAATGAAAAAGGAAGGATAACCATTTCTCGAGTCTAAGATAAATCTTTATTTTTTGAGTGTTTTGCCCAATGAACACCATATATAACTGACATTATAATTAATTGTATATGTAATGTATTTGCTTATTACATACTGCATGCAAGAAGAAAGAAAACACTGGTCATACATGAATTAGAAACTCTAACCGGAAGTAGGCTCAAATCTTGCAAACGGTGCGAGATATTGAGAAAAAATAATCGAAAAAATCTCCCCTTTATGATACCCCTTGCCGATTTTTTATCAAGACGTCTTTCAGTTGTGTCTGTAAAGGGACATATACATATGTTGTGAGGAATGAGAAGGAGATTTATGCTCATATGCGAATGATGCGCTGTGTAGAGTGCAGGTTCAGCTAGTGTTAAATAAAAATGCAATGTTGCCATTTACTTGCCATTTACTTGGACCCAGTGAATGAAGTTCCTGTCTTTTACACTAACGTGTAGATGGCCAGCCCCCATTCGCCATATTCTTACAAAATTTATCCACCTCCGGCCCGGCCTTTCCTCCCCTCTCCCAGCTCCTCTATTAATGTAACGTTACATTTTCATTTAACATTGAGCGCATAAAGAGTATAGAGCCCAAACGGCTCTTCCGATTAAAAAAAAAAAAAAAAAAAAAAAACTTTAGATTGAAAATATCATATTTGGAGGTTTTCCCTCTTGCATTTTGTTGTAACTCGGATAATAACAGAGTTACCCTATGTCAGAGGACTTTTGACACACAATATATATATATATATATATATATATATATATATATATATATATATACATACATACATACATACATATAAAGGTTTCTTACTGGTCAAGGAAAACTCAGAGAAAATGGTGCAGTAGGGAAACTCAGGTAAAAAGACTGGAAATCAAGAAAATTTATAAAATACATTTTTTCTAACATTATTTGTACACCAATTTCAGCTTAGCCAACCATTAATGATCACAGTATTGAACGTTGCTAAAAATTTTATGGGTGGTAAGTGGAATGTATGTATGAACAATTGATAATTATTTGTCTGTATAGATTAAATGTTCTCATATATAAATATTTACCGTTATTTATTCCTATTTATATGTCAACGTCATCCGACATCTGTCATGAAAGTGAGGGAATTTCCTGCCAAAGGTCCGGGAACGTCAGGGAGAAGTCAGGGAAATAGATTTCTCCGGATCAGTAGGAACCCTGATACATAAAAGTTAAATGTAAACAATTAGAGCATTTATTTAACAATTAGAGCACGATTTTAACCTATAGTGTAGAGCAATGGTTCTCAACGTTTTTTAACTGACGACACACTTTACTAAACGTCCAGGATATCGCGTCACACTTGTTTTGAAATTTTTTATTATAAATAATACCATCTATTATAATAGTGAAACCAATTAGTGTTTATAATGACTGTATACAGCACTGAGCATTATTGTTACAACTGGAGGTGTTGACTGGTACAGTCTGTCTCGATTCTAATTATTATTAAATTCTTTATGAGTTTTAAATTCTAAAATTTCGGGACACACCTTAGGAAACTGTATGACACACCAATGTGTCACGACATATCGGTTGAGAACCACTGATACAGAGCAGCCGAACACTTGGGCGCAGTAACTATTTATTTTTGAAAACAGGAGTTGTTCGAGCTCAGAAATCGTGCACAGGAGTTGTTCGAACTAATTTGCATTAAGTGTCATTATTGTTCAACTTGACACACGCAGTCAATGTAAGATGTCATTCTGAGAATAAACGCAGAGAATAATTATTAACAACACTTAACCTGAATACAAAATGTGCTTCATGCTGCCACTATTCGCACCACACTTGCCAAACAGTACTCGTACGTATGTTTCTGTGATAAACATTGAAGGTCTGATTTCCATTTTCCTTCAACTGACTGTGACTGTAGTGCGCGATAACTTGGCTTCACCTGAACATCCTGTTGGAGATGTTTTTGTAGCGACTTTTGAGTTGCACTATGCCTTACAGTGAACTCTTTCTCACTTCGTTTGTGTCCATATACCTTACGTCTACAAAGAATTATCTCCTCCACTCTGTCGGTTTTGTCGAATTGGTTCAGCGTCTTTGCTGCTACAATAGATTTATAATCAAAACGACATTACCATATGTTCCAGACATCATGTAGCCATCTTATAGATTCAGAAGATTGACGTTGCAGTATATTGAAGAAATAATGTAGTAATTTGCAGGGGGGAAAAGAGGTAATCGTTAAGCGGATCAGAAACAAGCAATTTATTTTACACAATTGATGAAGATGTAAGAAAGTAAATTTAGAACTCAATTTCAGTCGATGATAAAGGAAGAATCTTTTCTTTTTTAGCAATTAAAATTAAGAAGAAGAAGAGTAAGTAACTAATCTTATTTTTTCGTACTTTTTTCATTTCATGAGAGACAAGAGCAATCTTGACTCTTTCATGTAGTTTTAAGAATGAAAGTTCCTCATTGGTTACAAAACGATCAGGATATATAGTGATTAGGAATAGCAAGAAGACAAGCACTTTCATATTTCGGTTGATTTTACTGTGAATCTAGTAATAATGGTTTGACTCTATGGTTAGAATCGAGTGACCAAAAATACAGTGGATTTTTAACATACAATCATTCTTCGCTTGGGAATAATAAGTTGTATGAATGATCATGCATATTCGATTTGAGTGTAAGTCCTCACACAGTTGATTTAAAATAACTTTTTATAATGCAAAGAGTGAATCAGTTTGTTTTCACGTAATCCGAGAGCGGTGAATTCACCTAAATTCATTCAAACCCTTAGGGAAAATCTGTGATTGATTCCAATCACCCGAAATTCTTTGTTTGTCTTTTTCGTTTTTTCTTTTTTCTTTCTTTCTTTTTTTTAAAAAAAACGAAACAAAGCCCATAACTTTTTGTTTTCGAAGTTGAGGTCAAGTTGAATCGGTTCCTTGCGTACGAAATCGGAGTATTTCTCCATTTCATGAATTTTCCAGAAGTAACCTGAAATTAGTTTTTCCAGTTTTTTAACTTGGGCAAAGCGAATTCTTGCATAAGATACTCTTATTTTTTGTGGTTGGTGCTCGTTCTGGCTTTTGGACAACGTGTAACTTAAATAAAAAGAGAAAAATCACCAAAGCTAGCACTTATTAGTACTAATCTGTGTGATAGTTCCGCAAATATATAATTCGCTTCATCAGACATATTATCTTATGAAGGCAATAATATATTTACGTTAGTAATATTAAGTGTTCGCTTTGGTCAGAGCTGAAGTCAATGTGCAACTGTACCGCACATGCGAAACCTACAGTCGTGCATCGTGCATCCAAACTATTTTCCGTTGATTGTAAGATGCTAAAGTGACTCAATCTTCAGATTGGTATATGCGACTTACCTGTAAACACAAAAATATCTGTAACAAAAAGTAACTTTCATTTGATATATTGTAATAAATTTGTTTCAGCTGTAACTTTTAACGTAAAAATATTGTTTAAATAGACTTAACATTTATATAGTTATCAATATATTGGAAACGCCTTATTGAGTTCCAGCTTGTTGGAAAAATATGGCATTGGAATACCTTACGTATGTAGTACAGTGTATATTCGTCGCGGCATTGAGGCATGTAACTTGAAAGATGTTTTGAGAGGAGTAGTGGATAATTTTTTGTGTAGTGCAGGCAGCGCCCAGTTCTGACAGCGATGATGAACGAAAAAATAAGCTCCAGACTCGCTTCTGTAAAGCTAACCATACATGTTCAATAAAGCTCAAATCTGGGGATTGATCCAGGGTAGATGTTCAGGTTCATCTTAATGTTCCTCAAACCACCCCTGAACAGGTGTGGCTATATGTATTAGAACCAGTGTGCAAATTAGGTAATTTACATTGGGGGGGTAGGGGGATAAAATTCGACCAACAGGACGTAGAGTCTGAAGGTGTAATAGTTCAAAATGAAACAATAATGCCTTAACACCCCCTCCCCTCACACACAAATATGATATGACATCTGTAATAAATAAGTGATTTACTAATTGAATAAATCTACTGACAATAACAATGTATATAGCTCATTCGTGGCTAAGCGGTAAGCGTTCGCGCCCTTGACGTGAGAGACCCGGGTTCGGTTCCTGGAGGAAGCTCGTGCTTCGCATTTCACGTTAATCAGTAAGTCTTGTCTCATATAGCCTCGCTGCTGAAAGGAACGTTAAACTCAAAGTCAACTCAATAACTATGTATATATTGTTTGACATGCACATACTACACTTAATCTTGCTGAACGTATTTAAATGTTGTACTCACTCTCGTGCTCGTAGCTTTCTAAGATTTGTTTACCTAATAATTCGGCCCGAGTGGTAGCCATGATGACAAGCATACGTTAATTTTTCCCTTCATATTAAAATGTTCTATTTATTGGATATTATGAATATTTGCAAACTTGCAAACTAAAATGAAATATAACAAAAATTAAAACAAGACGATAATAGATACAAATGTAGAGGATGAAAATGACACGTTTCGCCTTCGCCCAGTATGGTGGAAGAAGCTATTTGTTTACTTCTTCTTGGCCAAACGCTAAGAGCATTTATAAATCCATATGTGACTGTTATGCGCAATTAATACATTCAACTTCACGAACGATGACGAACTGAAGGGTATGAGAATACGGTTGCAAGTAACAACTGTAGTCATAATAATATAGTTCAACTAAGCAACGGTGAGAAATGACCAAAACTGAATCGTTTACATTGCATATTTCGAAATACGGCTAGCAGATTAAACTTACAAGAAATGACAAAAACACTTGCCTGCAAAATTCAGGTCATTAAAATGTGCTTAAAATATGATTGCTGATCTTTATGTATTTTGGTACGCTAATTCCAAAAATAACATTCTTATTTCTGTATCACGTAAGACTTCTGTAGAAAAGAGAGTCATAGTTGGAAGGAGAAACAGCTTATATATTCTTACTTTATAAACATATTTTATGAAAAGTTTACCTCTCAGTTTTTAAATAAAACTCGAACAAATATGCTTACAAGTCCTCATGTTGTATCTTTGCGTGAAAATTCCGTCTTTGGCATTTTCTTTTGTGAAATGATTGCGGCTGCTAGCATGTTGACGTTTCATCTTTCCTGGTACGTACCTTCGGTCCATATCCTTTATACTTTGATGAAATTGTTCTTCTTGCTCGTCACTTACTACACCTAAATTCCTCGGGAAGCAATTTGAATGTGAGTTAAGGAAGTGCAGCTTTACACTTATTGAGTATTTCAAATTTTTGAATTTTATTAGCAAGTTTTTTACAGTGAGCTTGGAATTAGGGTCCTTCAATTTACCAAGAAACTTGTGAACGACTTCTTTAAATTCGTTCCAAACCTCTTGCTCAGGTATACAGAGGTTGTTCAGTCTAAATTTGGCCAATTTCGACACCTAAAAATTTAGAAGAATCCATGGCGCCAGGTCCGTAAGTGCGCGATGTGTTTCCCTTGGTTCCTAACAATATCCCGACATCGTAATTTCTATTGTAATAGGCTTCTCTGAAGAACTGGGAGGGGAATCTTATCTCATTCCCTTTGCACTGCTTTCCGAAGTCCTTCCACAGTTGTCACACGCCGTTTTCCCAAAGCCCGCTTCAGCAATCCAAATCCGCAATAGGACTTGCATCTGGAGATTTAACAGGTACCTTTTTGAAAGGTATCACCTGTATACCATTTGCGTTCTCCATCTCCCTGTAGAATGCGAGGGACGATCGTGAGGTATGTGATGAGGCTTTGTTCATGTGAATGCGCACCAGATTGGCGTCATTTCCGTACATTGTTGGAATCTCATGCGCGTAGATCGGCCGCATGATCTGCTCCTGAAAATACTGCGAATTTATTGTGCAGTTCTTCGCCACCTTACGAATCTTCAGTTTACCTCGGTAACAGTAACCAGTAACGACCATGAACTCTTTTGGGAAGGATTTTTTACAGACACGGACCCACCTTCTGAAGTTCTTGGCGCCTTTCTCTCGGTACATGATGGCTCTCAGTTAGCCGCAGTCGGAAAGGTAAATCCATGCTTCATCGAGCGTTACGACGTACATCCACCTTTGTTTTGCCAGATGTCGTTCGTACAGCTTCCGGGCGTTACACTTTCGTTCCTTTTGGTGGGCATCCGTGAGAAGATGGCCGCGAGCTTTCATGACTGTTTCCAGCTTGAGTTGATGGTGTAACGTCTGACTCACAGTCCCCAAAGACACGTCAAGACGATTAGCCATACACCTTTGTGTTGGCGGATTTTCTTGCATTGTCATTTTGCGAAGTTTCCTGCATGGTGGAGGTGGCCTTGGTGCATTCCCGCTTCCTAGGCAACTTCGTTGGTGATCCAAATGGTGGAGCTTCGTTGCCCTTGTACTTTTTAATAACATTTTTTATTCCACTTAAACTGATGTTGCAACCATTCTTCTTGCACTGTTTTCTAATGACAGAAACACTAAAGTGGACATCATAAAGAGCCGCAACATAACCTTCCCCAAACCGGCTTAGTTTGGGCGGCATTTTGGTCACAGAGTGGAAACCCACACACTTGGAAACAAATTTAACACTACACTCACAACAATGGTCCTGTTTTGTGCGTTATTGTCGCCCGCGCGGGAAAGCAACTCCGTTCCTAGGAAGCCACAGCACAACACTGCAGGACGCCACGAGCCAGGTCGGGTGAGTCCGTTCTGCCCGGGAGGGGAAAGGAACGAAATCGGCCAAACGTATGCTGAACAACCTCTGTAATCGAACTCCTTATCTTTCATCAATTTCCTGATGTCTAGACCAATAAATACATTCTCTTTCAATTTATCTTCTGAAAGACCTGGAAACTTTTCAGTTAAGTATCGAAAAGATTCTCCTTCTTTTGACAGAGCTTTTACGAACTGTTTCATGATGCCAAGTTTAATATAAAGTAGCGGGAGCAGGATTGTACTAAGATCAATGCATTTCTGAGCAATGCAGAACGGGACGTCTTGCTAAAGGTAGATTTGGATAAACAGTGAGCTTCTTATTTTTCTGTTGAACCCTTGTATGTCGCACATACAAAACTAACAGTCATCTGTGTAATTTAGGGGTTCTCTTCAGATCATAGGCATACCAAAACGAAGAGTCTGGTTTGTGCTCTTCCACCACTTTCGAAGGTCTTTTACACTTTGTGGGGAGCCCAGGATTTATCTTGGTCACCTAATTTTACACCAAAACAAACGAAATACACATTTTTGACAAAGTTTGTTATATTCTGCTAATATTTCTTCACTACATACTCTCCATAGATGTATAAAAACGAATCTGGTGAAATACGACAATCCCTTGGAGCCATTTAAACCACTTTTTCACAAGCACTATGGAAATTTTATAGCGCAATCAAACACCGTTTACATTGAAAGCTGTCAATTCACCTATATAATAGGTATACTTATAAAGAAATTGAGAATCCTATAATAAGAAATGGTATTCTTTTCCATTAATATTGCACAAAATTCAGTTTAATAAAGAGTGGTGCATGAATTTTGCTTAATAAAAGTAAATTTAATTGAAGAAATTAAATAAAATCTTTCAGTTTAACGTTCAGCGATTATGTCAAACTAGGCTTAGGGAAACGATGATTCAGGCAAGTGAATGATGGTGGAAGAATTGGTAGAATAAGAAAGTGGGAGGAAACAAGAGTACCCCGAGAAAACCCACGGACACGATGTTATTCATCACAGACTTACTGAGGCAGGGATCGAACCAAGGACCCAACGCACTAGAGGTAATCGCTCTAGAACTGAGCCACCGTGCCCCCAGATAAATTTAATTAGTAGGAAGAATATTATATTTGCTTCCTACACGTTTACCGTGTAAATTTGAAACTGCATTATCATTAGTCTTCCTGCCATTTAGCGAGAACGTATTTACGTATAGCAAGATGTGCGTTTCTGGAAGAAAGAAAAAAAAAAACCTTACGTGATAAAGCTTTTCCGCTTATTCCATTGAAATCAGCACCCCGAAATCTATAAGAATCACTTACTACTTTGTAAACACTTTTTCCGTCGCAGGCTAGTAAAAGCAGTGAATTTTGGCGTTATACTAAGCATAATTAGGGGTGGGGGGAAGAGGAAGCGAGCATCACCGGTGGGGATACTTCAGTTGATTTCTTTCCTGGGGGGAACAAAATGTGGTTGAGGGGGAAAATCCCCCTCATCTCCTTCGGTAATTCGCACCCTGATTAGAGCAGTATCTTCTTTAAAAACTGCATCGTTATTAGAGAACAACATCTGTACCATAGGATGAACCTGGTCCCCTGAAATGTCTAGACAGTCACTGGTAGTAACTCGTCCCTTAAGAGTAATAATAGTACGAACAATACGCCATGAAATTTTTGCCCACATCAACCTAGAGCTGCCATCATGCTTATTGGTAGGAATTAATCTATCCGGGACATATGCCTTTGGACGTCTGCCATACACAGACCCAACGGATTGTTGGGGATAACAGGAAAGCTGACTCATCGGACCTTATTACTCTCTTCCAGTCATCGGCGATGCATGTTTAATCTTTATACCGCCATCGTTTTCGCGCTGCTCGTTTGTAAGAAGTTTCGAAATCACATCCAGAATGTTGAGGCTGTATAGCCTTCATCAGACTGTAATTGTAGAAACTGTTCGTTCGAGACGCTGTTTTGTATCCAGGATGTTGAGGCTGTATAGCCTTCATCAGACTGTAATTGTAGAAACTGTTCGTTCGAGACGCTGATTTGAATCCAGGAATCAGTTGCACAGAATTAGCTCTTTGGTTCTTCGTGACAGTTCTCTTCAATTTACAGTGCTTCCTATTCACTGTATCTTCTCTAGTGATGTCTTTCCACGAATTGTGTGTGTTATCATAATCTTTGAACACGGTTACTCAAATGGGATTGTAATTATAGATCTTCAGTTCTTCGTAACAATCCTTTTCAATGTTCGGTGTTCACATAAGCTAGATATTCACATATGCGATCACCTTGGAGACAGAGAATCCGATTGGACTGTAACTATAGAAATTGGCCGTTCCAGATACTCTTTGGGTTCTAGAGTGTTGTGGGCCATTAGCTCCTCGGTTCTTCGTAACAATCCTCTTCGTTGTTCAGTGGTCATCTAAGCTTGGTTTCTGTCCTCCAGATCTCTTTTCTAATGATTTTTCCCCCATGAATCGTGTATACCATCGTCACCTTGATACGTTGAACACGTTGGCATCTTTGGATACACCTTCTTTAACTAACCCTGCAAAGGATTTTTAGTTTACACCAGGAGCTCTGTCGTATTGTACACATGAATCAGCACTACATCGCGTTGCTTTAACTCACTATATCCAGCACGAGCACGAATACTATACCTAGTTATATCATAAATGTTGTCACAGTTTCAATGTGAATAACACAGAGAGTATTAACACCAAGGCAATTTATTTTGGTCATGTTTTACATTGATATGTTGTACACCTACGCACGAATCATTTTTCGAAATGTCCTCCCTTGGCCTTGATGCAGGCACGAAGTCTGTCCGGCCACTGGTCGTTTTCAAACTTGAAAACCTATTTGAAGAAAAAAACAATTTTTCTTCATAAACATCTGTTACAAAATCGAGATTTAACTTTGAATTTGAAATAATAAAATGATGTCGAAACCCAACAACAATTGATTTTTGTCATCTCTGCAATACAAGAATGTCTTCACTCAAATACGAGTTCTCGAATTTAGGGGGAACGGTATTCTCTTTCCTTCCATTTCTTTGAGATTACCATTTCCCTAATTTTCGAAACTTTATGTATATAACCAGTTCTTGGAACGAGAAACGTCAAACGCTAGTGCTGGTATCCTATATATTTTGCATATGACTTGTCAAGTGTACCGGCCAATTAAAAACTTTACATGTACAAACTCACTATGAAAGATGTTGATATAAAAATTAAATGGAAAGTAGTAGTGTCGGAGTATATCACACCGGAGTATACAGCCCATTTCGATAATTTACATAAGATACTCAGCGCCATAAGTCTTTTCCGGTCTTCAGCGCAGAAATATACTTTTGGTGCCCCCTAATCAGCGAGTTGGCCAAAGTATATGAGGACACATGTACCTTCTCTTAATCATAGAGTTATTTTGAAGAATAACAGCTGAAACTTGAGTTTGTCAGAAGCCGTAACAACGGACCCCGTTGAATCAGTTTATATATATGTGGTTCCCCGATTGGTTCTGCGATGCCTTGTTTGGTCAAGGCCCCTAGCTTTCTTCGTCTGAGAGCCACAAATGCGTTAGACCATTAAAACAAAACAAGTAAGCATACTTGATCTTCAACAAAGCGAATTACACATAAAGTGTGTAATATATCTGCTGATTCTTTATTATGATATATTGATGATCAGCTTCGCGTCATTTCCTATTCTGCATTCAAGGGTTCGGCTTAAGCTGGCTGTCTGGAAGTTGTGTATTGTACAACGCGATGCGAGTTGTGTTAGTTGTCTGCATTCAAGGGTTCGGCTTAAGCTGGCTGTCTGGAAGTTGTTGTGTATTGTACAACGTGATGCGAGTTGTGTTAGTTGTTTTAATATTTAATTAATCTTTACTTTTTTAAACATTACTTACATGGTAGCAATGAGGGAGAGAATTAAATCCAGTTTGCTACTAATATGAAACTTTAAAATATACAAATCTCACACAGAATGGAAAACGGAGTAATTTAGATGTTCAGTAATGTGTAGTATGAGCTTCAAACAATGGTTGCGGTTCGGACCTGGACCCGTTCGTCCAAGAGCCCCGATGCTTCCACTGCTTGCGTCGCCGATTATTGTAGCCCGGAACATACTTCTGGTACTGGTTAATACTAACTTCCGGGTATTCTGAATGAACGGTAGAAAGAGTAAAACAAAATACAAAGTGGGTAAATTTCTTCCTCGTGTTTCAGCACGTTATCGCCACCGGGAATCGAATGCATGACCACATACACAAAAGACGCGCGCACTAGCCAACTGTGTTACGAAATCAGTATACCCGTAAGTATGAAATAACTACATAGGTATTTTCTAAAACGTTGTTTCTAAAATATTCCTTGTATATTCGTATAACCTAGTTCACATGAAAATACATGAAACGGGATAATCAAACCGTTAACTTAAATTACTGCTGACATTTTTTTTCAGGTAATACATATAGAACAGAACAATCTTAATGTAGTTAGGATTGCTTTTATGAAGCAGTAATGAAGCTATTAAAAATTTTGAAGGTGCATTTGTGTTTAATGCGCTTTGTTAAATAAAGAAAAATAATACATTTACTAGTTATATATTGGGCGACCGTGGTTCAGTTTTACATCATTGACTTAGCATTAGCAGGGCTCATAGCGAGTCACCTTAAAAAAAAAAAAAAACCTAAAAGTTCCTTTTTTTCAAGGTGGTCACTAAAAGTTACTTTTTTGGAAGGTAAAGTGACTTTTTCCTGTGATTTATGTTTTGCATTGGCAGTTTTCTAAGAAAAATATTACAAAAATAAATGGAAAAAGGCAGAAACTTGTTACTCGTTACTCTTCTGAAAGCTTCAGTACTTGCTGCCACATGTGAAACAGTCAGCTTTTATTCTCACTTCAGCTTTTATTCTTTCTAAAGCACAGTGGATAGTTGGTGGATGCTTAAGCTCTCAAGGTGGGTTGAGAACCCTTCTGTGTCTATTCTTTCTTCTATCATAATAGTCTTTTAGTTTTCTCTCGTAATAGTTAACGCTCCGCTCAACGTTGTGTGTGTGTTTGTGTGGTTCATAATGTTCGTCTTGTGCTATGCTTCTTGTGTGTTCTTCTTCAGAGTAGGTGAAGAATTTGAATATTTCATGGCTTTGAGAACTCTCAATGCTAAGTTAAATACGTATAATGTCTGGGATGAAGAAATTCGGAAATAGGCCAGAACTGGTTCCACTTACTCAGAAGCTTCTTACATCTGCTAAGTCCGCTTACCATAACTACAAAGCATATTTAGAGAACCTAAGAAAGGAGGAAGCTCACAAAAAAAGTAGTAAAGAAGAAAAGATGAAACAAAACAACAAAGAGAGAGGTGATGGAGAAATTGACAAAGGAAAAAGGGGACATGATGAGAGTTTGGTCACTTTTTTGTGTGCTTTTGGTCACTTTTTCGTGTGCTTTTGATCACTTTTCAACTATTTACACGAGACCAGACCACTATGAGCCCTGCATTAGGGTTTTCTGGCCAAATGTGGCATAGTTGTATTATATACGTAAATAGATCTACATTGGATGTTCTAGAACTCGCACCGGTGCTCAACGGAGAATGATGCTAGAGGTAAAAAGACGGCGAAAATATATGAAATTTAGACTTGGAAATATGAAAAAGACCGCTTAGCTCAGTAGGTGCGTGGGGTTTCTGGTTTAAACCCAGCTCGTGCCAAGTGGGCTTTGAGGTAGACAAACACCGTGCTTGGATTTTCTGGTGGTTTTCCCGTTTCCTCCCACTTTTTTCATATCACCATTTTATTCCTTTCTCATCATCACCGTCTCCTTTAAGCCTACAAGGCATAACCATGGAATGTAAAACTGAAAGATATGGTTTAAAACCTAGAGCCTAGTTTCGGCGGTAGATCCCAGTAAAAGTAAAATATGACGATGTTGTAACATACGCACGGCAGATGACAAAAGTAGTGTCTAACAGCAAGGGATTTCCATGACTCGGTGTGGAGTAGGAGTAAGTGTGTGATTATCAACCAGGCAATCTGTGTTCAAATCAGATTTTTTTTACCCTATCTGACAGTGTCTTTTCATGCAAGTGTAATTTAACATGTCGTAGTATAGATACTGTTTGGGATCTGCAGTCACTATATTGTAATGTACTAACCTCGGGACTCAAACCAGACCTATTGCACTCTGGAGGCGAACGTCATATCCGCATTTTACGCAAGGAATGTTCACACCATGCATATGTATGTAACTTGTTTACGTGTTACAAAATATACTACCGCATATTCACTTCGCAGCACAAATTAGATACGTTCAGACACGCGAGTGTGCATATATTCCCACTTCTTAAAATTGTTTTCGTTCACATTCACTTTAGATAACTTTTGCACGGTGAAGAAAGAAAACAATAAATCGATTTTGAAAACCGAAAACAGAAAAGCTATTTTATGAAATCTCAGTTTTTTCAGAAATTGATTTTCGGTTTTTCGAAAATTCGATTTAGATAGTAGTAGTGATAACCAAGTACAAACACAAGGGAGCAAGTACCAAACAATTAATTTAATATGGGTCAAATTTGATAGTGTTAAATTACACCAATGCCTTGATTCTGTGGCTCTGTGGGCACTCATTTTCATGCCAGCAGTGTGTCGAAAATAGAGAACAGTTTAAAAAAAAAAAAAATAGATCAATAATAATAATAATAATAATAATAATCGCATAATATAGAACTGGATCTGTGAGTAGTGATTTCTAACAATTCTAATTTATTTAATGGCACCTGAATTTAGCCACAAGATATGTATAGCGTAGTACTTTGCTTCCACGTATCATGGAATTTGTCTGCATTAAATACTTGGTTATTCTTTGCTGGTAATTGACCTATGTATGTATAGAGTGAGCACGAAGTCGATTACCCTCCATGTTGCAGATCTGTTACAGCCTTCATGTCAAAATATCAAGAATAACATAACGATTTTGGGTCCATCCATCTATTTAAGTATACCCAGTTATTTCAAGGAAGTTAAAATCATCAAGATAATTACATAACATGTTGAAAGGAATATGTTTGAACCTTATTATATAGAAATGAAGACACCCAATTAAATTGGATTAAGAGATTCTGGATAACAACTGGGACTGTATTATCAGTTGTATTATTGAAAAATATAATTTGCAACAAATTTCAACTTATCCTTTCAATCATAATTATACACTTATCCACAGGCATAATAGTGATGCTGGTTGTGGGTGTAAATAGTGGTAAAATATATATAGATTTTGTTCTTTGAAGTTATGCGTAGATAGTATTTCTCATTTCAGGTACTTTTATAAAGTTAATATATACAGGGTTTGGAAAATCTAAAACGTTGCAAAAGAGTGAAAATCATACCTAGTATGGTGTCGGGCCTCCTTTTGCGTCCAAAACAGCTTGGATTCGACGTGGAATGGACTTATACAGCTACTGAATCGTGGGTGTGAAATTTTGTACCATTGTTCCTCCAAAACATGTTCCAGTTCCGTAAGGGATGCAGGTGGAGGTTAATGAGACCGAACACCTCTTTCTAACTCAGACCACAGTGGCTCAATGATGTTCAGATCTGGTGATTGTGGGACCCAGGGGACGTGTGATAGCTCCTGGTCATGCTCCTCAAACCATGATTTCACCGTTTTTGTAGCGTGACAGCGTACCAAATCATCTTGGTATATGCCATCACCATCAGGGAACAATATTTGGGCCATGGGTAGAACCTGGTCCCCCAAAATGGCCTCATACGCCTTAGCATTCATCATTCCATGCAGGGTTATGATGGGACCTGCAGAAAAGTACGATATCACTGCCCATACTGTAATAGAATCACCCCCATGCTTTACAGTTTGGAGCAGACAGTCTGTATCATAGGCCTGCGACGGTGTTCTCCATACGTAAACACGACTGGTTGTTGAAAACAAGGTGAAGGTCGACTCATCGGACCACATTACGTATTTCCACTGCTCATGAGTCCACACCTTGTGGTCCTTGCACTGCTGGATACGCCTTTTCGCATTTACTGCTGTGACCAGGGGTTTGGCGGTAGCGGCCCTGCCATGAATTTTCATTTTATAAAGTTCCCGTCGCATTGTTTTCGATGAAACCAGGTTCTGTAGGCCGGAATTGAGTTCAGACGTAATTTTCTTTTTAGCTGCTACAATCCGTTTAATGCCCTCTGGTCCCTATTTGACAGGATTGTCTTTCGACCACTGTTGTGCTTTGCAGACGTCGTTTGCCCGTGAATTGTGTATGCTCTCGTGACATTGGATACAGTGCCTTTCGATACCCCACAATGTTCGCCACTGTTGCCACTGAAGCTCCAACCAGCGGGCACCAACGATCATTGCTCTTTGGAAGTCTGTCAGGTCGCCCATTTTACCGCACCACTTTCACACCACAACACTCACAGGTGAACTGGATACTGCTGAGGGAAGAGGAAGGTCCACATGACACATTGAAAACAAAAAACGATCGCACGTGTTGTATAGTGGAGGGCCAAACTTACGTGTCCTGTATGAAATGTTTTTTGATTTTTTTGTCTAGTTCTGTATATATATATATATATATATATATATATATATATATATATTATAACTTACATTAAAATACAAATACTGAGCAAAGCACCGTTTTATTATAAAATAATAAATGTGACAGTTTCAGATACCTAACATACCTTTCTTCAGACGCTATCGAAAAATCTTTTTCGATAGGTCTGAAGAAGGATATGTTAGATATCTGAAACTGTCATTTATTATTTTATTATTTTATAATAAAACGGTGCTTTGCTCAGCATTTGTATTTTAATGTAAGTTATTGAATATAGCAAAGTTAGTATGAATCAGTTAGTTATATATATTATATATTCGGAAGAAGTGAGTTAAGATTGCATATTAGTGGGCCACCTATTTTTTCCATAATACGTGTTTTATATATAGTTAGTCATGGATCTATAAGTGTGCATGGGAATTTCATTGCGCTTCATACGTTGAGTGACTATAGGTGAGAACAGGAGCAGCTCACGAAATCATATCGCTGGAATAAATACATTGACTTCGTAAGATTAGTAATATCAGTTAGTTAATGCAGTGTATAGTTTTAGAGTTACTGCTTTTATAACTAACGCATAATACTTGCAGTGAAGAATAAATATTAAACTGTTTCTAATTTCCATGACAAATACGGGAATTGTCAGGAAAGTAAAGTAAAGACATAAACTAAAAATAAACTGTAGAAAAAATGTATTGGACGCAAAGAAAACTATGCTGGATACGCTAGTACAGAGGTTATTTCTATACATAAGTGCTATCATTGTCCAAATATGTTTTCAAATGTGGAGCAAGTTTTCGTATTCTAGAGTAGTAAAAATCCGGCGCCTGATTCTGGAACCACATTGTGACTTCTTCCCTGATCTCATCATCGTCGTCAAATTATTTTCCACCAAGATGTTTCTTAGACGTATGAGGATGTATGGAGATGTTCAAGGACGTCCCATTGACAATGTGCAAGTAACTCTGTGCCTGGGGAAACCTAATCATGATGCGGATTTCAGACCTCGTGGGATTCTGTATTGTCACTGGCATTTCCAACGCATGCTCCTTACACAAGAATCACCGTAGCAATGACGAATCACTCCAAATCCTCGTCGTATGGATCAAGGTTAATGCCAGTTTTCCTTACTTTGGTACATACTTCTCCCTCTACTGTGTAAAAGTGTTTGTATCTTTATTTTCCTGGCAAGCCTCGTACTTTTACACAACATATTTACTCTTATCCTTAGAAAAGTGTTAATAAAAGGATTAAGTTTTTCTCATAATGCAAATTTCGATTTTCTTTTCCTGTAGGTAGAAGCAATGGCCCAAGCAGCTGGAGTGAATTCATCCGGCGGAGGGGGAGGTGGGGGAAATACCACAACAGCCGCCCAAGCGGCTGTTGCACAGGCTCAGGCTGCTTCACAGAAGAATCAAGATGAAAGCGGGTCTAACACTGCCACAGGGGGACAGGCACAATCTCAAGCTCCACCAGCACCTGCAGGTTAGTATTGTGGTGTGATTTATATATATATTCTCAGTTTCGGTATACAGACACTGGAAATAATTGCCAGCATATCTCGCTTAACCTGAGTTCGTTTAATTACAAAATATTAAAAAGTCTTGGTACGCCTACGTGTACAAATTTTTTTCGAAGGTATTTGAGAGAGAACAAGTGCTGTAGAATCCCGATTATCCGACTTAGTATGGGCTTATGCTTGGATAAAAAAATTTATGAATAGTAAAAGATACATCCAATTTATGTGGTCATTTTTATTTAGCGATATAGGACAGAGGCTTATGTAATACATTTTCACTTGCTTTTATGATATTTATTGTACAGCTAATACATATGATATTTCTAACAATAAAAAAATATTGATCTAATATATAGAATTATAATCTTAGGTGCGTGAATTAAAAAAAGGTCTCCATGTTAACTGGGTGTTTGTAAATATTACTTCGTATTGATATAATTTGTCATATATTTCAATTATTTCCACTGTGTTGTTTTAACTGAGCATGTGTAGAACTTGAGAGTATAATTTAAACGGGTGTTTGATTCTGATGGTGACTCGATTAAAGTAACCGAAATATCGACGTGGAGATAACATTGTCTACACAGAAATACTACGAAGGTTAGTTACGTTCGACATGTGTAGATTCATTGATTTAAAACCTGAACCTACAACTTAACATTGGATCTAAACCACATGAACTTAATCGAATCCGGGTCCCCTATGTTAAAACGTATGCTAACCATTAATACTAAAAAGAAAACATTTAAACGTGGACTGTCTTCCTCGGAGAACTAGAGAAGAGCCTCAAACCTCATTAGTCGTTCCTTCTATGTTTCGAGTGAGACACTCGACAACTGATCCTCAGGGCCACACAATGACTCAGATCCTTTTTCATAACACGATCTTCACATTATTATATATTATTATTATTTGGTCTCAACAGTTGTAATTTATGAATATTGCGTAAAATTTTATCGACACTTATGGTCGCCTATCTTTTTCAAAAGATATAAATTGCTCTTCTTGTTTTACTATATAACAGTGTATATATGTATGTGGCCCTAATGTTAGTGCTCCAAGATAATTTACTAATAAAGATTTTAATTGTCTGTTGAGTGATTATCACCACGTTCTTATTAAGAAGAATACATCAGAAAGAAAACTTAAAATACGAATACAACTAGAGAATAGCGCAAAACGCATAAAAATAGTTTAATTTTATAAAATGTATGTATACGGATAAATACACAGTTGTAGGTCAGTTGAAAGAAAGACTTGTTCATATAGAGAAAAATTAAGTAATCAAATGAAAAGTAAATAAAAATAAAAATTTATAAATGTTTGAAGTGAAACTTAAACATTTCAGGAGGAGTATGCAAAATGAGCTAAAGAAACTGATAAAAAGTGAAATCAGAATCAACGTTCCCACGAACCTCAGTAATCTAGAAAATCTGGACAAGTCAGAGAATTTTAAGTACGAATTTTCACTTCTCAGAACCCATTTCTCTTTTTGTTTTACCTGACCATTTGGTAGGAGATATTTTAAAAAGTAAATTAGATTGTTTTGCAAATTCTTTACCTACATATACAGTACTATATATACAATAACGTAGATAGTAGATAATTAGCTTCCTGGTTGGGAAAAATATAGTTACTTTCTTACATGGTCTATAGACCTGGAGAAACCTGATAAAGTCAGGAAATTCGTGCTCGCCAAATAAGTGGGAACACTGAAAATAGAGTAGAACAATGTATTTTGCATTGTGTTTTATTTGCTTAATAGATGGATGTTTAAGACAGAGTTGCCAGCATACATGTGTCGGGTGGGCGCCTTATTGTAATGCAGCTGGATACTGGTGACAACTTTATACCTTTACCATCTCAACACGAAACTGATCCTTTATTTTCTACTATTCGGTAGTTGCGAATTGTCCAACCTGATTTACATCTTTAAATGGTGCACTATCCACCCTTCTACATTGGCGAAACTCGTAACTCCCCTTTCGATTTGCATTAAATATCACCAAACTCCTTCAGCTCTCAAAATTTCTATATACTTGTCCTGGAGATGTTTTCAAAATCGAACCAGTGAGAATCACGTACATAGGTGATTATTATGTGACGGATGAAACCTGTTTGTACTGTTGTATGTGAAAATGTCTGCAAACTTCGCGATGGAAACATTATGATTGTTCTTACAATAGACTTTGAAAAGCGTGGTTCACAGCACTCAACTAATAAGTAAATGACAAGATGTCTCGCGTAGTTTAGGACGTTGCAATTACGATACAAGCTCAAGGTTCAGAATTTCCGTCGTCAGTATGTTATAGAATTCTAATTGAAAAGAGAGCTCCTTCGTGGCTGAGCGGTTAGCATGCGCGCCTTTGGCGCGGGAGACCCGGGTTCGATTCCCGGCGGGAGCTCATGTGGTTCGGATTCCACGTTAATCAGTAGGTCCACATTTCATATAGCCTCGCTGCTGAACTGGACGTAAAACTCAAAAATCAATCAATCTAATTGAAAACATGAAACTCAGATCTTCCATTAGAGAGAAACCCAAAGAATTTTATTAATCATACATTAAAAGGAAAGTTTTGACTAAAATGTCGATATCAACTACTTTTAAACATATAATATAATCATTCACTGTACTCGGATTAAAATAAAATAAAAGAAAAATGACATTTGGAGGAGCACGTGTTGCCCTTGTGCCACGTCGTGAGTATTCCACTGTTCTTTTTTCACCTCGGTTGACTGACACTTCTGAATATGTGTTATAAGGCGGCAACATTGTAATGTTGATCGTGTCTACGGAAACTTTCCAATTGTAACTATCACATGTGTATGATTGGCCCCTCTCTCGGTGGCACTAATAACCCAGTAATGTAGCTTCTCTTCTCAACACAAATTCCTAAGTTTTGAACTGTCAGTTTGTTTCAAGTTTTGTTTCATTCAACTAAAAGCTGCCGAAATTATACATACTGTAATTACGCGAATCTAAGACTCCCTCAAATGTAAGACACATCCTTGGCGAAAACGAAAGAAAATTCCACTGCATTAATTAATTAATTAAATAAACAAATAAATAAATAAATAAACATGGGAAACAAACAATGAAAATTTTTCGTCCTCCGACTTCAGTTTCCAGTTTTCCGTTCCGAATAAAACAACTTCCGTTTTTCCTGAAAATGTGGGCATTACTAGCACACACTCTACAGAATCATGACTAACGGAATTGGATTTCTCCGGCAAAACTCAATCGTTTTCTGCTCTAAATTGGGTCTTGCTGACAGTGCTAAATGTAGGCCTAAACTTATATAACTTGAATCTAAGACGCACCATGATTTTCGGACCGTCTACTAGCCCCTTCGTCTTATACCATAAGAGTGAATCTGCTTTAAAACCGTTCATCAAATATAGTCATCTTTTTGTAGTTTCTCGTCCACCATACGTTTTGGAGCAGTATCCTAATCAATGTCTTTCTTTTCAAGTATTTTCAGTATTCTTTTCTCCCCTGCTATTCTAAACTCTTTCTTTTGACGTTGGTTTCTTCTAATGTACATGTGAGGAGTCGCGATGGCCCAGTAGTAGAGTGTTCCACCTCTGGTGGGTAGGTTCTTTGGTTCGATCCCAGCCCGCGCCAAATAGAGTTTGTGATTTGTGGGTTTTCTCGGGGTTATCTCGTTCCCTCCCGATTTCTCATTCGTTCTGGTCGTCATCGTCTCCTTTGGTCTACACGGCATAACCGTGGGACATAAAGTCGAAAACTTTCATTTCATAATGTACATGTGCCTGCCTTGTACAGTACAATGTTATACATGAAACATCTGATTTTTTTTTTCGAACATTATTTAACGACTCACAAATATAGTTATCTTTTTCGTAACAGTTTCTTTCGCCATTACTATATTTGATTTTCATTTCCTGTGCATGAGGTAGAGCATAAAAGCAGTCAACAGTGTCATCTAATATCAGAATATTGTATGATTGAAAAAGATTGCTACAGAGCACACCTGAAATATTTTGTTTAGTAAAATGATTAATTAGAATCTTCGGATTCGTGATGAAGTTAATCCTTGAAATAAAGATTTTTTGTATATCTTGTACATCAGTTTTGGTAGGTATATGATGGTGATGTATTATTATTATTATTTCAGAAACATCTTGTGTAGTTCAGCATCGTCTAAGAGTGAATGTTTGATTCGTGTCATTGATTACATTTTTTTTTTTTTTATTTAAATGAGAATCACATATGCAACATAATTATTAAATTTAGTAAATGTGAAATTAGGTGAGATAGGCAGGAAAGTGGGAAATAAAAATGGAAAGTATGAAATAATCTATTAGCAAAATTCTGTCGTCGCATTTTTTTGTATTTAATCTTTGTATTAAGTAGTATGATCTATTGTTTTAGTTACCATTCGAATTAATTTAAAAGTAAATTCTTTATTTACTTAAACATTAATTGTCAAAATCTCGTATAAATATGTATAGCAGAATGAATTACTTTAATGCATGGCGCATGAAACATATATCAAATTTGTGGGTGGGAAGTTGATATAAAGAAAGAAGCATTCATATTTTGGGGTTGTATATAGTCTGATCAATACAATCTATCTCCTGCGTAGAAATGCCCGTCTTCTTTCCAGGTGAAATGTTACATTATTTTGTCGCATTTGGTAAGTTATATTGCCCTATTTGTATTTTTTTTCTGTTCTTAAAAATATTATGGTTTATCTTCGTTGCAGAAGGTAGGTATATTGTAGGCATTACAGTCTTAAGATCATACTACATCCTAAAAGTTTTGTTATGTATATACCATTTAGCACCTTGCAGAGAAGATATATGAACTTCATTGTGTTATTAAATATTAACACAGGAAAATTTAGAGAAAACGAGTGTATAGATTATTTTCTTGGCAGTGGATAATGATCGCAAAAACATTTATCTGATACATGCTAAAAATTGTGTAACATTCATTTCTTTTTATCTTTCGTTAGTAGTACAGGACTGTCAGTAAATACTTAGATATACACTAGCGGCGCAGGATCTTCGATTTTGCTGCAGATCAGTTCATCTTTTAGTATCAGTAGATGGAAGAACAGCTATTGTAAGAACGTTTCAACTATCTGTTCCTAAATGAACCAGAAAAGTAAATGAAATTAAAAAAAATAAAAAAAAAAAAAAAAACACTAGCATTAACTGTAAGTGATAGATTGGTATTATTACCATACAAATAAAGCTAAGATTGATAGATTTTTTAATGCTTTGATGCTATTTTTTCATGTAACTATTTTTTTTTCGTGAAATTCAGTTAATGTACATGTTCATAATTCATTTAATATAAACAGGAATATCTGTTAAATTGAGAAAGTCGTGTGCGTGTTTTATTAAATGGATAAAATAATAATGAAGTTCTATTTTACATCGTCTAGTGTCGTTATATATTTATGATCCTTTTCATTTTACATCTTTGGATATTTTTTCTGAATCTGTCAAGTCATGTATTATTTTTTTAATTATAACTGTAGATTGATAAGTACTTTTTATCCGTTGGTTATAGTATTTGTTATGTTTATTCATTAGGTGTTCCACCAAATCAGCATCCCCCGGGAGGCATGCCGAATACGATGCAGCCTCCGCCAGGGATGATTCCTCCTCCAGGAATGCCACCATTTGGGGGACCACCACCTTTTGGCGGGCCACCTCCTTTTGGAATGCCTCCACCAGGTATTTGATGAATTTTCATTTCAAAGTTTATATTATATTTGTTTTTTTTTCTCAAAAACGAATTTTGTTTTTTTTTTCTGAAAAACTAATTTTAGTTTCCATATTAGTTTGTTTTGTTAAAAGTAGGCATGCATATATATATATATAATTATCAAATATGAAGAGTGACTATTGAAGTGTAACAAAAAATTGTTGTAAAACATAATCTGATGGACCATTACTATCAGTCTTCAGTGCTGTCCAACATTAATGTTTTAGTATTGCCAATTCATAAGTCTGCTTAGTTCCTGCTTTATGTTGGAAAATTTCTTAGAAGGAGTGTTCGGTCGGGCTTTAAATTCAAAAATTTATACAGTAATTATTATTCTTATTCCAAAATTTTGTAATAAATCCATTGCTAATCAGTGCTCCATTCTCCTTATTTAATCTAGGTTCGGTAGATCTGTCTGTTTGTTCTTTGGTTATGGTGTTATTATGTTTATTCATTAAGTAAGTGGCTCTTTCAATTTGCAATGTAGTCTTTTATGAAGTATATTTACCTTGTTTATGATGTACTTAGTTTGTCAGTAGATGTTTAGATAAATCTAATATTGCAAAATTTTCTTTCGAGTTTCTTATGTATTCCTTAATTCCGGTTGCCACATTTCTTTTTGTAATTCCGGTATATGTTTGTAGGTGATTGATTATTTATATAATGATGTTTATATTCAGTTATACTTCTCCAAATTAATAAAATATTTTAGAGCTACTCTAAAACCATAGGTTTGCTGAACCATCTGTAGTCTGTACAACAATTTTGGCTGTAATGGTAAAGAAATCTGCATCTCTGGACTTCCTTTGTCTACAGTATTTTAATTTCCTCATGTAAATGTTTAATGCCTCTATTTCTCCATTTATCTAAAATTAATTTGGAGTTCTCATTTAGGAAATCTAAATTATAACTAAACTTTCCTTGTTAATAAGACTGATTATAACTGAAATATGAAATTGATAATAAGTAATGATGAGGATATTTTCAGGTTTCTTGTTAAATTTTAAGTTAGCTATGAGGTCCAGTGTGTGCTTGTACTTACAAGTATTTACGTACTTAAATTAGAATATAATTAAATTATCTTGAACAATTGGATGAACATCATACGATTATTATTATTAATGTCATTTTAATGAAGCTACTTTTATGCTAGTATATATTATAGATATTTTACAAGTATGCGTCTGTTCTTTAAAGGGTATCCTGGGTACGGAGGATACGGAGTACCTCCTGGTGTGCCTCCTGGAGGGTGGGGAATGCCTCCTCCAGGAATGACACCACCTATGGCTCCTGTACCACAGCCAGTTCCACATAGCGGTCCACAGAACGTGCCTCCAATGAATGCTGCACCAGCACCAGCACCAGCAATTACTTCGTCAGGCGGGATGGCATCACCAGCAGTATCGGGCGCGTCGACAGGAACCCCGAGCATGACTTCGACAGGAACCTCTGCTATGACTACGGCATCTACGACGACGACTGTAGCATCCAATGCAACCACCACCTCGACTGAAGAAGGAGGGACTTCTGGTTTGAAAGTATGTTCCTGGTTCTTCCATTTTATTTACATTGTTTTGTATGCAAATTATTTTAGAGTTTATATAGTGTGTTTAGAGATGCAGTACAGATAAGTAATGAGATAAAATTCACATCTTCAGATTTTGCGGGGGATGGGTTAAGTTTTCGTTTATACGGTAATATCTAGACGAAATAGAAAATTTATGATTGTCTAATTCTTTTTCTAGAATTAAATGATCACCATATTATTTTATAAGGAATATATACTCTGGATAACTATAATTTTCGTACATCTTGAGTACTTGTTTACATCATAGTTCACAATTTCGGACTGCAGAACTCGCTCATGACTGTATAGTTAGCGAACGTGCTTTCGATGCGAGAGACCCAGGTTCTGTTTCCGGATTATAATTTTTTTGTAGAATAAAGTAAATACCTTAAAATGAATTTCGTTTAAAAAAAATAAAAGAAAAAGAAAACTTTACAAAGATTTACATTTCACTGAACCTCATATAAATTTAGTCATCAAAATATTCCAGTAAAAATTAATCGAAGTTCAGAAAGTTCAGAGTTTCTTTTCTTTGATTTTTTTTTCAGTCCTAAATAATTAACAGGTTTATTAATAAGTGTGACAGAGAAGACCGATAAAATTGCATTGAATAAGCTGATGATAGTATTGACGTCCCTTTTCAGAATCAACGTCATATGAGACATGGACCTACAATTTAACGTAGGGTCCGAACCACATGAACCCCCCAACCAAGCCTCAAGTCCGGATCTGCCCTATCGTTTGCTAACCATATACCTAGAAGGAAGTTGTATACAGTAGTATGAGGTTTATGTACATAGTTATTAGAGATGGTCTTTTGTATTAGAAACACGAATCAGTCATGTTTAATAGGTACTCAGGTAGACGAAACTCATATATATATATATATATATATATATATATATATATATATATAAATAATATATATATAGGAAGTTTCGCTTCACAATACTAAAGTTGTTTTCTGTTGGATACATGCAAAGGTATGGTAGAAGTGCGAACAACACAACCAGTAACGTAAATAGAACTATGTACAAGGTGATACTCAATTATATCCATATTTTTATTTTACTATTATTCTGTCATTAATAATGTTACATGGTTGCTGTCAGTTCTGTTATGTAATATGGTCCATGCCATTTCATTCAACTTAGGCACCAGCATTAGTGGCACACCGTTGCAGTCGAACTCAGCGTTCCTCACAAACCGTTGCAACATGTCGTTTGGTACCCGCGCACACTCTTCCTTAATGACTGCATCCAAAATGTCCAAGTCACGCTTTTCTGGCATACACTTTCTCTTTCAAATAGCCTCAGAGAGAAAAAAATCCAATTAGTTCAAGTCTGACTTCACGGTGGCCACTCAACATTTCCGCGACGTCCAATAACACGGAGCGTTGTCAAGCCATTCTCGCGAAATCAATGCAAAATTTGGAGGTGCCCTATCATGCATCAAGTAAACACTTTCCACTTCGTCCCAAGTTGAAATAATGGGATAAACAAACGTTTGTAGCATGTGCACATCCATATTCATTGTTTCACGAAGAATGTAAGGACCGATAAGAGTGTCATCAAGAATACTACACCATACAGTCAGCGAAGAACGTGACTGCATTTTTTCAATTGTAGCTCCAGGACTGTTGTTACTAAGGGCCCAGCAATGGCAGTTACGACGATTTATGAACCCACCCACATGGAACGCTGCTTCGTCTGACCACAGAATGTTACTCTGGATATCTGGTTCTTCTTCCAACCATTGTAATGTGGATTCAGCAAACTCCATCTTAACATCACTGTTTTTCGGTGACAATGCCTGGACAAAATGTGGTTTCCATGGTCTCTAGTCGATCTCCTTCATTAGCCGTTGGACCGAACCATACGATAAACCAGATTCCCTATGATATTGTCTCCGGAGCTTCGTGGGACTTTCCGCAAGTGCCGCAGCAGCATTGGCTGTAGCCTCTTCAGTGACAACTCTCTTTGGAGGCCTAGCACCCTTTTGATGAGTAACCGAACCCATACGCAATAAATTCGTATGCAGTCTTTTTATTGTTTTCACGTCCAGAGTCTCGTATCTCCCCTCCTCCCGTCTCTACCATCATTGCACCATTACAGGTGACTGCCACACTTCTATCCTTGCTGCAATCCGAGCACGGTCAGCAATGTTCAGTCTCTGCACCATCTTCAGTCAGTTACTGGTTAGACCTGCAGTAAACAACAGTATCGTAACAATTACATAGTGGCACGTAATGGCATAGAATAGAGCATAATATAACGGTAGAGTTATTTATATTACATCGTTTGTGATAAAATAGCAGTAAAATAAAAATACGGACATAGTCACTGTAATCGGTGACGTTTTATCATCTTGATGCAGAGATGAATTCAAGACGATAAATATCTTGGATATTTGTTTCAAGGCAGTTTTCTTAGAGCTTCCATAGTTGAAAATTGTAAGTTAAAATTAATTTTAGAAATAACTCAGCCTGGATGAAATCTAAGTGTACATGTAATCTAAAATTTTTGTGTCTCACGTAGACTTTCACTGCTGCCTTAAAACCAAGATTCAGTTTCCCGGTCGAAACTCTAAGTTACCATAGGCTATTGCTTCGTCTTTTTTAAACCTTAAATACCAATATATAGATATATTATCAAGAACATTGTTTACTACTTGGAATACGTAGAGTTAGTCACTCAGTGGAATCTTCTCAACAATGAAATCAATTATCTAACCATCAGTGGGAGGGAAAAGAAACTCAATAATATCAACAACAACCAAGGATAATAAGGTTGACATAGAAAAGAAAACTGAAAAGGATATTATACTATCTATCATAAATTATATGTTTCAATTAAACAAAGGTGCAAAGTTATTATTCTAAGTATAATATGATACCGGGAAAATACAATGAATTTTGTAACCGCATTTGCGTTTCATCCAATAAGTTACTTGTTCTAAGATTTGCATCTATAAATGATTAAAATCAAAATAATAGTTTCAGATGTAGTTAACATGGTTCCAGGGTTGAAATGAGACACTAACAAAACGTATTCTATACATCTTGTCATAAAATTGTGATTCTCTTTTCCAGAAATTTGTACAGTGAATAGATTATATAAGCATGTACTCTAATAATCAACAGGTGTTTGGGGCCTCGGGTTCAAACCCTGCTTCCGCCAAGTGAACTTTGTGGTGGACAAACGCCATGTGCGTGGGTTTATTCGGGGTTCTCCCGTTTCCTCCCACTTTCTTCATTCCACCATTTCATTCATTTCTCATCATCACCGTCTCCTTTAGCCTAACCGTCATAATCGTGGGACGTAAAACTCAAAAATTTCATTTCATTTTTCTAATAATCAACATCAATTTGTCCCCTTTACGTGGTCAACGCATTTAATTGAAAATTTATTTAGTTTTCATATTAGAATGAGAAAAAGGTAGTATACAAGAGTTTTAAGCTTGCGCAATAGAGCATGTGACCAAGACAATCGGGTGAGTGGATCGATAATGTAGTTGTTCTTCAGCTATCGATTAGGTCAACTGTTGATTGTGGTTAATGTTACAAGCGGGAAAATGGAATCAAATAGGCAGAGAACTAACAGAGATAATATAGCAAAATGTTACATATCTAACATCAATAAGACCAGAGATTATAAAACTTTTTGTAGCTGTGGAACAATGGCTGCTTGATCACCATCAGCAGCAGCTTGAATTGAGAATCAACTTCGTTTCAAGTTTTCATGAATTATTAACCCTCTAAATGTGTCACAGTTTCATACAATTGAAAACTTTTGGAATTAACGTAAAAGGAAGATCTATGAAAAGGCTAAAAATCGAAATCATTGCAAGAGTTGATTTCACTGAATCTAAAAGAAGCAAATCGATGTTCTTGTTGATTATTGTCTCAACCTGATACTAATGAAATACTTTTAAAGTTGACTGCTGCACAACTTGGAATTCATGGGCAATCAAATAAATAAAAACTTGTACTTGAAGGATATGTAGGACATTATTAAGATATTTGTGCCTCCAACTTGATTAATCTTTCTTTCTTTCAATCACATAAAGATGTGGTAAATCTTTTAACCCACCTTACTTGAAAACTTACGGACACAAAATAATATTAATAGAACTAATTATTCATTTTCTTAGAGATGTAATTTTGCGTTGCAAAATTAATCATTCGGCCATCTTCTGATTTCAGATTGATCCTGAAATAGAGGCTCGTGCAGCGGAGTGGACTGAACATAAAGCTCCAGATGGAAGGACGTATTATTACAATACAAAAGCTGGTGAATCCACGTGGGAGAAGCCACAGGCATTAAAAGACTTAGAAAGTAAGTAGACGTTTGATCATATGTCTATATATACATAGTGTAATCTTGTATATACATAGTGTAATCTTGTACGTGTGAGTATTGCCGTTCGATGCATTTTTTCCTAAATGCAAGTTACAGGGTGTTCGTACTAATTTTTAAGGAGTTTGGTGTACCAAAGCTCCTTTATGTATTTACCCTGTCTGTCCGTCCGTCTCAAGAACTGCTTGATGGATCACCATCAGTTCTGGCCAGGATGTAAGGGGTTAAAAGTTCAGGAGTCGAGTTCGTTAATTGAGGTGATCCATCCACCGGGAGTAGTAAAAATCAACTATTTTAGGTTTTAACGTTGATCACTATAGAGCAAAAACACTAATAAATAGCGAGAAGCAATTTTCCTGCAATCTATTAAGCATCCCAAGAATATATTTCATCTCTATCCTTAACTCTCTACTAAAACCAGAAGTGAAAGGAATCCACCAATTTCCAGTTTCAATATTGATCTGCAAGAGCAAAAATGATAGCGAGAAGTTTTTTGTGGAATAGGTTTAGCATTCTAAGTATATGTACTACATTTTCCCTTAACCTTCTTCTCAAACCTGAATTGGCAGAAATGAACCTCATCCGGTTTTAATATATATATATATTGAGAAAAACCTAGGACTTTCTTAAAAACCCAGCTCAGTGAGTTTTATTAACTTTTGTGGGTATATTTATAGCTATATTCGTACTGAAAGTAACATTTAAGGATTCATGTTCTATTGTACATGTGAAAATATGAACTTGTCTGGCACGGGTTTCTGGTTCGATCCCATCTCCCACCAGGTGGGCTTTGCGGTGGACGAACACTATATGCGTGGGCTCTATTGTTACTTTCCACATCCGTCATGCTACTATTAACATCCATCTTATCATCGCAGTCTCCCGTACCTCGATGCATAATCATCCAAACAAACTTAATGAGAAGAAAGAAAGAAAGAAAGAAAAAACTTGGAACACCATCCGCGTTTCGTGGGACACACTTTGCACCGTTGAAACTCACTTATATTTCGATTTCTAGAAAGAAGAAAGTAGATAATTTTGTAAAGCAACAAAGAGGTGGGTAGTTATATATAACATAGAATATAAATAAAATCTCCTATTATACTAAGAATTCAAATCCCTGAGCCAGCTTCCTGGCTGAAGATTCCTTTAACTTCCGTCAAAACTTGCTAGGCAAATACTGGGATAGTACCTCAGGTTTAGGAGCCAGAGATTAAAAAAAAAAAAAAAAATGAATGAAGGTTTTTTATAATTTTTTGGATTCTTTAAATTCTCGTTTCCAGCTACCAATTTGCTTTCTTACAATAGATTTTTACGATTAAAGGCCTATGTAACATATGATAATTGTACTATACTTCACATATTCCACCATATACCCAAGAAGAATTTGGGAGTTTCACGATCTGATTGCTGTTAGTGTTGAGAAGGTAGAGCTGTATCTTTAGTAATCCTTTTTTAAGTGAGGCGTTCTCGATTTGTAATTAACTGACACGTAGAGAAAAACATTTTATTATTCGATACTAATTCACAAGTAGTATCACAAAAACAAAGGGAACCTAGTCGCATTACTTTATATTTTAGACTGGATGAAATGACCGTTCTTCGCAGGTTGAGAATTCGGTTGAAGAAAAGTGTTTGAGCTTCCTCTCTTCCTTAGGATACGCATATAAATGAAGGTGGAATAAAGAAAACTCCCTAAGATATTTTATTTTGGCATGAATTTTGAATCTACTTCCTTAGGATACGACCTGTAAGCAGGGATAAAAGTGTGGAGGAACACGGGGGGACGCCGTCTCCTCACCTTCAAAAAATATGTACGGCGTCACCTCAGTTCCTAAAAATTTACAATGGGCAAAGATAGGCAGGGGGTCGTCTTAACGTCATGCCGCTACCTACCGTCCCTCTACCTTTTCAGATCCACTTTCACCCCTGCTGTAAGTAAAGTTATATAATAAAATCCCAGTTTGAAGTAGGTACTAACTATGTTTAAAAACTCATTTCAAACTGTTCAGCCATTTCTCCGTGCCGCGATCACGAACAACAGACAACATCAATTAAAATGTGAAGAAACAAATTATAGAAAACACCCTCCTTCCCTTAAAATAGAAATTTTCAGAAACGTTAAGTGACGTATCCCTTCGTTTTTAATGAATTTATATACCGAGTTTCATCTTCCTAACTTGACTGGCTCATGAGATACTGTAATTTTGGCTGATATTTTGAACCCCCTCTACTTTCATTAGGATGTACCCTTTAATCAGAGTAACATAATAAAAGAAAACAAGGGGCCCGCAGTGGCTCAATGGTAGAGCGTTCACCTCTTGTGCCTGGGGTCCTTGGTTCGATCCCAGCTCGCGGCAAATGAGCTTTGTGGTGGATAAACACCGTGTACATGGGTTTTCTCGGGGTTCTCTCACTTTCTTCATTCTACTATTTCATTCATTTCTCATCATCACCGTCTCCTTTAGCCTAGCTGGCATAGCCGTGGGACGTAAAGCTTAAAGATTTCATTTCATTTTTAAAAGAAAACAACTGAAGATAAGGACTATGTTTCAGAATTCATTTCAAACTGTCCAACTGTTTCCCCGTGACGCGATCACAAACAACAGGCAACATCGCTTTCAGTGAAAATAGAAATTATAGAAAACTCCCTCTCCTTAAAATTTTCAGAAACAATGGAACATGTGTCCACTTACTTTTAATGAGGAGTGTATATATCAACTTTCACCTTCATAACCTGGCGAGTTTGTGACATACTGTATTTCTTACATAAAGTTTGAACCCCATGCGCCTTTGAGTAAAAGTAATATGATAAAAACTTAGCTCAAAGTCAGAGTTGGCTGGTTTAAACTACCTACTGCCTACGCAGCTTCAACAATCAGCTTGGATTTGACTTTGTTTTAATTTTATTGAATGGTATCTACATACCAAATTTGTAATTTAATACTTAGTTTTAGCGTAGTGATTATGATACGTAGACCGTAAAATTTTACATACAAATACATTTAAAGTAATAACAGAATTTTCCCAATGGCTAAGGCGGAGTTTCCCGATTTATTTATAATTGTATAATGTTTTTACTTGTGTAACTGTTTATCTTTTTGCCCTTCTGAAATGACTCTTGGCAATTATATTAACAACTAAGACTATGTAAAGATCAGTACAACGTGTTTTTATCAGGAGTCCTTTGTGAGTGAGTCGGCAATCGCATTTGTGACCCGGTTTGGTGTCGAAATGAAAAATTTTTCTTGGATGAAGCCGAGAAGTGGTTTGGATTCCGCTTTAAGCTTATGTGACCTCTTCCAGCATAACCTTGTTGTTGCATAATAACACCAAGGTGAAACAAACTAATTTCTGTCCATTTCTAATATAAATACATAGAGTAAATTATTTAAACAAAAAAACCGGGTTTAAACCCAAAAAAACTGGTTTTTTGGTTTTTTCAATAAAAACCATGGTTTTTGCCAACCCTGTTCAAAGTAGATACTAATTATGTTCAAGAATTCATTTCAATTTGTTTCCTCTGACGCGATCACAAACACAATCATTTTCATTTTTATATAATAGATTGCAGTTGAACATTTTTACAGCGAATTTGATCGAAAGCAAACAAAATTCGCTATCCATAATTCCCAAACATTTTTTCCATGATATTCTATGTGATGGATGATCTCTTGATAAATAAATAGTTTAACCCAATTCTGAAAATAGGCATGTACACAGAAGCATGATTGTAGAAGGTAATTGATTAAAATCACATTAAGAGTCCTCATCCCGACGAAATTAAAATACCGCTAATTTTACAGTAATTATGTAATATCTTCCAATAGATAAAAGGTAATTGAAATGTGGAACAAGAGCACCCTAGACAATATTATTTTGCGTGAGGTACCGTTATCACAAGTCACGTAGTGACTTTCCGTTTTCAGCCGTTTAGAAACGCGAAAGTAAATGCCGATTTTCAAAATGGCTCGAAATCGAAAGCAAATAAGTGAGTCGTGATAACGGTATCACATGTAAAATGATATTGTCTAGGGCGCTTTTGTTCCACATTTCGATTATCTTTTATCTATTTGAAGATATTACATAATTACTGTAAAATTAGCGGTATTTTAATTTCGCCGGGATGAGGACTCTTAAGGTTATTATTTCAATCCAAGTTTTAAAGTATATATTTTTAGGGGTATTTTTTAAAAATGTTTTACCCCTTCCCCCCAAAGAAAAAACAATGGGGAATTTTGGGCTAGAGAAAATTCCAACAACTTTAATATAAATCATTTTTGAATATAATAAATTTGCTATATGATAAATGAAGGATAAACAACTCTTTAATATAATGAAATTCAAAGGGAGCAAAATTTTCGAGTGGGTCGAGAAACTAGCGTGGATCTATGGCTTACAGTACCTGTACTGTAGCCATTATGCTACCCAGTCTTCTACCTGACTAGTCATACTTTTTGAGTTTTGCTTTTTTATTCAGACCATATTGCTTGTACCACTTATTTATTTCCAGATTTTTTTTTTCTCGAACAATATATCATTGAATATTATCGATGATGATTAAGGGTGAAACGATAATACAGGAAAGTAATTTGTAAGATTGTGTATGGAGTTGCAAGTATCGATATGTGAAAACTTAAATATAATTCTTTCTTTATTCTCTTCCTATAGCTGCCAAATTAGCAGCTGCACAAGGTGTAGCAACTGCCAGCCCAACCGCTACCACGACTACCACCACAACGACATCGGGCACACCGACGACAGCAACTGCGAATAGTACAGAGACCACCGATACAGAATCCGAGTCTCCGAAGAAAGTGAAGGAGGAAACCTTAGTAAATGGAGAAGCAGGAGAGGATGAAAAAGAGGAAATGGAAGTTGACGATGAGGAAGCCAAAAAGAAGAAAGAGGAAGAGGAAAAGGCAAAAGAACAGCAAAAGGCTCAAGACAGATCAAGACCAGTGTCCAGCACTCCTGTTCCTGGCACTCCATGGTAAGTGAGAAATGAATATATATTAGAAATGCATTTGAAATATGTGGAGAGTAATTACGTATTATAGATAGGATTAGTAGGCGGGGTTTCAAACTATCTTACTCTAAATCATCCACTAGATTTCCATTCAAAGCAACACTTCGGGATTTTCAGAACCATTCTGTTACCCTCTTCAAGCAAAACTGTAAAAACACAAACTGCAGGGAGGAGGAAGAATATTGGAAGTAGTCGAGAACCCAAAAGGTTGATCAATTGAATCTTATAAAGTAAGCAGTAAATACAAGTGCAACATATTACATAGTACCGGTGTTTAAGGGCTAAAATTATTCAAATTAAGAGGCGATTGGTTCCAAACTCAGAAGAAGAACCAAAAATACTAAAATTGCGGATTCACAATTTTCTCGCATAGTGATTTCATATATCTGGTACGTAAAAATGGTGTGAAATTTAGTGTGCCTCATAACAATTTATTGTTATCCGAAATTGTCAATACCAGAAACATTTACATGTGTACACGGTGGTGAAGAGATTAATTTTTTCAAGTCAAAATATTAACCGAATATTTTAAAATAAGTTTTCACGAAGTACAAGGAGAGAGAACGAACTTATATTCTGGAATGATTGCTTGTGTTTAAACTGACTAAACGAACAGTTGTGTGTGTATAAAGAGAAGTGTATGATGAGTAAGGATGAATACAAATACGAGAAGACTGTTTACACAGAATTACAGAAACATTTATCATTTACAATAAAGGGGCGATTATAATAAAGGGACTAATGAGATGATTTCCAATTAGTCATTGATGAAAAAATAAAATTTAAAATAAAATATATGTATTTATTTATCTATGTCTATATATAAAAAGTACTTCAGGTTTACCTACTATATACAGCTCATATAAAATGTACAAAGTGAATATTGTACTTAAGACTTATTTTAGGTAAAAAAACATCCCGTGTACCGTCCTGTAAAGTTGCTTCTCAGTTTTTAGAAAAGTTCGCAAAGTATGTTAATATTGAAGTGGTGTCATGATAGGTGGTAACACATCAAGCGTTAAGTGATCTCTGACTGATAAAAGATTATAGGAATGTAATCTTTTCTTGTAAATAGTCATTGGATCTGTTTAGATCAAGCTGTAAGCTATTTGGTTTATGAACTTTCCTACTTTACTGTTCCAATGCTAAGAAACTTACTATTATCATTTTAAACTTTCATTAAATTATTAAGAGTGAATTTTAAGTACATTGAATACATTGCCATTTTGTATATTCAGGTGCGTAGTATGGACTGGGGACGGCAGAGTGTTCTTCTATAATCCATCCAGTCGAACGTCCGTGTGGGAAAGGCCTGAGGAGCTTGTGAGCCGACAGGATGTGGATAAGATGGTCCAGAACCCTCCGGACGCGGTAACCCCAAACACAGGATCAACAGGTAACACAAGTACAGGTTCAGCAAGTGGAACGCAGGTGAATTCTGTCGGGGAGAAAAAGAAGGCCGAGGAGAATAGCGATGAGGAGCCGGTGAATAAGAAAATCAAGAGAGAAGAACCAGAAATTAAAGGTAGGAAAATATTTATAATTTTACTTATATTAGGAGTTTTTTGAGAATGATGATTACTTCGTTGATTTTTCGTCTTGAATATACGGTATAATAGAATGATTCATAGCAACATTCTTTCCATTACACCGATCTAGATTTCAGAATTAATCCTGAAGTTATTTAGTTAAAGGTTCGTGCAGTATACCTGTTTTAAAAAAAGTTTCCGTTTACGTGGTTGGTTTCGTGATGAATCACAAGATTTTTAATACATTCATTCAAGTCAGAAATATTACTAATCTGTTTACCTCTAAAACTGTTGTGAACAGTGGCGAAATTAGGGGGAGGGGCAGACGGGGCTTGTTCCCCGGGCTCCGGCTCCGGATTGGGGGGAGCAAAACGGGGCAAATATTTATTTTCACTATAAGACAAGGAGATGAGTTTTAGCAAACTAAATATCATAAAAAAAATACCTCAGAAACCTAACAGGACAACAATGACTCACCAAATTTTAGCATCATATCCATAGAGCATAAGTTAGCTTCAAAGCTATCTTTTGCAGACATTGTAAAAACGTTTGCAGCTAAAAGAGCCCGCAAAGCTAAATTTTAGTTCCAGCTTTTTGTGTTTTCATTTAATTTATATCGAATTTAGAGATTTGTAAAACGTCCGAGTATGATACTGAAGACGACAACTTGAGTGTTTGTCATAATTAAATATTCTGTTCTAAAGCAACAAACTGATGATTCATTCTACACATATGTGCATCCCAATATAATTCCGAAAACATTGTGATTTGCAGTTATTAAAGACTATAAGAATATGTCAAGCATGCTACTCTCAGATTATTTGGCAATCAAATACTAATTAGTTTGGTATTTTATCTTGTACTAAAAATTAAATTACGTACTGCAATTTTGAAATCAGGCTTTACCACTTGAAGAAAAAATGAAATAGGAGAATTACTGTGGGGTGCCAGTATCGTTTTGTTTTGGTTGGTCATTGGGGGGAAGGGGGTGGGGGCGCTAAGGCGAGCTCTTGTACCGAGCGACAACTAGCCTAGCCTAGTCGCGTCGCTGGTTGTAAATCTGAGTTCAGAGCTTTCAAATATTTGCTACATACAAAAGACAAAAATGTTTATGGTTGTGGGTGAATAATAGCATCAAACTTCTAGAGATACTTTGTTGTGTCAGTTAAAAGAACAAATTCTAATGGATATCATTCGAAAAAAACACGCCCTGCTAAAAATGCAAAACTATAATTTTTGAAGACACTAGCTCATAAGGCAGCTTCAAAAAACAGGTTGAAAAATTTTTTGAAAACTAGTTTTAGAATAAAATGTACTGCTTACAGTTTTGTAAAGAAAGATGAAAATTTCTCTCCGAGTATTTCGAAGGCATTATGCTACCTTCATTATAATAGGCGGAAAGCTAACTCGGGTGCAATTCTTTGTTCGCGTTCATACGTAACTATTTGTTAAGCATTTGGTTTCTCATGGAAATGTGAGACTAGGAGCACTACGTTGGAATTTAAAGGTCTTTAATATCTATCAGTACCTCTATGAAGTGTAAATTTGGTTAAATTAACAAAATCCTTTTGGAGCATTTTTTTAATGTGATAATTTCTGCCCCTTTATTCATTGACGGTCCTTCCAAGAAGATTCGTCGAAAAAAAAAAAAAAAAACTAAAAAAATAATATATAATTAAACATTGTATATGGCTGATACTTCCAACAGAAGTTTTAAATTTTTACTGTTGTATGTCAGTTTATTGTATTTGTCATTATTCTTGAACTTTTAAGTACTGTGACGAACATGCTTGTTCTATGACATTCATAGCTCATTGATACAGAAAATCAAAGCTATAGTAATCTGTATTATCTGTTTGCTACTGTTAACTTCGTATGCTAGTGACACTATTTTAATCATTTAAATAGCCATAACAGCTATTTATACAGTAGTGGACTTGAAACATAAATCTTTTAAATTACTTTTATTTTTTGAAGTTTATTCATGTTGTATAAGAATGCGAAATCAAAAGTAAAATTTTGCATATACTGAGTAAACACGAAACTAGTTTCGGTGAAGCAAGAAGACTCAGTAGTTATCTTTCGACTTACTTTTTTGATCTAATTCAGTTTGTAGTTGCCGTTTTCTTATCCTTATTCTAAAAATAAAACTAATTATTTGTACAAAACGTTAATCTGAACTAAATTTAACCTTATTCTTAGTTTTCAGACTTTTTTTAAAGTGATAAACTATAATCAGAAATTTAATCTGTGAATAGTTTTTGTTTTGTTTCAATAAAATGCCCGATACTTCAGTCTGCAATAACATTTATTTAATGTTTTTCAAAAATGCTCAATTTCCATTTTCGCACATAAACATAGATTGTTTTGATAAAATTAAATAGGATAGAAAACCTAACGAACTGTAAATTAAGAACATTCTGTAATTTTTCACAGGAGAAAAGTTCACGATTTTTTATGTCGATGATGGACAAATTAGATTATATTGGTGCTTTATTGCTTAAGCACTATATTTGTTTCAGTAGTATGTTGAAGAAGGCATCGTGATTGTATATGATTGTGAAAAATTGAAATTCTACAAAGGTACTCTGGCATTACTTTCGTGCAATCAAACCGTAACTATGTGATGAAATATATAATGTATGTATGTTCTCTAGTTATTTTATACGAAGACAACTATTGTTTATTCTAAAACTGTAAGTATGAAGTAAGTTGCAACACAATATAAAAGGTAATGTATTTAAAATTAATTATGGGTGAAACTACCGAAGAGTTTTCTTTGTTTTTTTTATAGTGATATATATCGTGGAGTTCGTGGTAAAAATATTCTTAAACTTAAGTGAATAATTAGAAGAAAAATGTCAAATTAATCTCCTGAGAAAAGGTTACTATTGTCTTATGTGGGCAAAGAGCATAACACGAACTTCCATATTATGTGTAACATAGCAGTCGTGTGTCAGTTAAGGTATACCAAATCCTGCATTAGTTTTGCATCAACATAGTATTCCAATGTGTTTTATTAATGCTCATTTCTACGTTGAATTATTTAGGAAATATCCGCTACCACAAAATACATCAGCCAGTTAGCATTAGAATTCGCTTTCCACTGCACTATGGACGAAATAATATCAGCTGAACCATACTAAAGAACAACTGGAAATGTTCCGTAAATTTTAATGAAACTAATTCTGATTATTCGTCTATATTTTGTATATTGTAACACATTTATTTTGCAGCGAATCGTCTGTTATTAATTATAATAACGCGCCAGTACTTATTGTGAAGACAGGAAAAAAGAAAGAAGAAAAAGAAAAGAATAATGAAAGAAAAGAAAAGCGTTAAGAAAAAGAGAAAGGAATTTATAGTTCATAAGCTCCTCTGTATATTGACTGATCGCCGCGTGTCAGTAAATAAAATAGTTTGCTTGCATCTTTTGGGTTGTCCAACGAGTAGCGGAAAATTTCCATTGAAAAAATAAAAATAAAAAAATAGAAAGCCCTGTAATCTTCATTCTCTTCCTCGAAACAAATATAGAAGATAAGGAAAACCATTTCTTAGAATCCTATATATGATTCTTCAAATGAACTCCTCATTCAAATATGAACATGAATGTCCTTCCCACTTCCTTTCTCACTATGTCTGTACGTATAATCATATTTACCAAGGGTCGCCTCCACCATGTCATTTGGTGGGTCATTTAACAATATAACACCGCAAAATATATTTCACTAATTGAATCCTCCGGGGATCGAACCTAAGGCTGCCTCCACCATGTCAACCCCTCTTTGTGTGCCTTTAATAGCAAATGCGTAGCTCAAAAACGCAGGGAGATTGTCCTCCGAACATTCTCTATAATGTCCGGGAAAATTCAGTGACTAATTCCAAGAAAATAAACACATGCCAAGTTTCATTGATAATCATTGTATTTTCAGTAAAAGATTGTGTTATTAAAGTGTACTGTGTTGCGTAGAGAATGAACAAACGTTATCAGATCACAACCCGCGAAGTCTGACTATTTTCTCTATTTGACGACGAGAATCGGATAGCAAACACACACCTTCAGAATCGATGTTGATGATGGTCCTCAGGAAGCAAAGGTGCTGCAGAGCTAACTCCAACCACTTGTAGTGATAATGCTACCAAGATGTTCAAACGTAGAATAGCTGTAGAACTTATACTGTAGACCAGTTCACCATAGCTAGTAAATATTCTCTAAATAAATCTCGTCTAATAAAAATACTTGGAAAGCTAGTCCTCAACTAATCGTCTGAGACTGCTCCTCGTCGAATGATCTTCGTCGAATCACCACCTTCCAATCTTGGTAGGGTATTTATTTCCAACCTGTCAATTTCCAAACTGCCACCTTGCTTCACGTCACTCCACGTGTTTGCTATCTCATTGCCGAAATTCACATTTCTGCAATGATCATCAAATAGACAAAATCTCCAGACGTCTATCTTCGTAATCTGACAATTTTGTCACATCCTAAAATTTGTGTTGATGTTAACAATTAACAAATAACAAAATAAACATTACAACGACTCTCACAATATTCCTGACACTGCATTACTTCTTTGTTGTCCTTTGTAATCAAAACATTGCACATTCACACGTCTGTATTTACATCTGACATAAACCAAAACAATACTCGGACAACATAATTTTGAAATCTATTTACTTAACCTAATTCTGCGTTGTTGTTATTTCTTGACTCTTAATTTTATCTTTTAATTTTGTCTTTAATTTTGTCACATTTATTTATCTCTATTTGAGCCAATTATTAAAATTTTAAAATAAAAATCCATTTAACTTTACTTCCTCAACAATATATAGATATTGGGTCGAGTTTGTGGCGGGCTTGGAGAAGTGATAGATGATGTCAAATGGAAATATTTCTTCTATAAATCCGTATCCAAGTACGCCTCATTGCGGTTCTACAGACCTTTGAAGTTGCCAGCATCCAATAAATTCTATCATTCGGATTAAAGCAAAACTCCTGTTGTTTGGCAATTCGCTATATGTAGCTCTTCTGCTGGGTAGTTATCACAAAGATATCAACCATAGCAATGCCGTAGCGACAATGTTATTCTTATGGGCTCAAAACGACTCCTAAAACTTTCGATAGAAGAATAACGTACGTTCTTTGAAAATTTGAGAGAACTAGCAAATCTACACAAAATTTGGAATCGACCAACAAAAACGGCACGTTTCGAGACTTGTAATTTCCGAGATTTCATTGCCGCAAGAAATTGGCTACAAATATATAAACATAGCATTTTAATATATAGATATCCGTTGTTGGAAAGTACAGATTCGTTGTAAGCAAATTGTTATTGAAATTAGGTATAGAGCGCAGAAGACACAATATTGTGAAATAATGACCTACTTGAAGTACTCCTAACCAGATAACTGTAAGCTAGTTAATTTCAGATGCTTGTCTGGTATCCATCAGTGAATGGAGTGTAGAGTTAAGGCTTGAGCGTTTTTGCTTTCACAGCATATTCATAAACAAAAGCCTTAGTTGAAGAAAATCAGAAAAATAAAATAAAATAAATAAATAAAATAGTAACAATCTTGGCGCTGCAGCTCATGTTTGGCTGTGTCCACTATATTTGTTTTCGAGACTGGAGTTTTTTGGTGGCAACTCTTGAGGGAAGTCACATTGGTAAAAATTAAACTTTTATCGCTTCACACAAAGGGATCCTCAAGAGTCGCCACTGGTAATTTCTTAATTCAAGTAACTCTCAGAATTCCTTACCATGCTGGATATCAGCACCGTAAAATATGTTTCCAACTGAGACTCGAAACCGAGGCCACATGCACTGAAAGCCCGGATCACAATACTTGAGCTTTACGAGGTACGCGGGTCAGATTTAGAGATGCGAAGAAAAGTTGATATTCTTTACTATTGAATAAACTCATACCACATACAGGCATTAAAACATTAACCGACAAACAGAGATAGCGTGTATAGGACACTAAAACCATGTTTTTGATACAGCATACGATTCTGCAGCAACAATAGATAGCTAGAAGTTGACCTTGACAAAATAATGCCATCATTTTCATTCGTTGCCAATAACTCTGAAAACATTTAACATACAACATGGAAATTATAAAAAGTGAAGTTATAAAATTACACACGCAGAATGGGTTGATGTAGGTGGCGGTAGCAGTTGCATTTAGGGGATTAACTCAAAAATATCGAGATTGAGATCCATTAAACTTACATATAGGTATGTATAATTTTACTTTCCGTAAAACTGAATGCTTCAAATGGAACTGCAATTGCTCATCTTGTGTAAAGGGATTGAGTAATGAGTGTTTTTCCTCGTACCGCTGAACGGGTTTTTCCGTGTTCGATGCTAGAAGATAATCTGAGTAAATCTCAGTGCAATGTGAGTCATTTCAATTCCAGAGCATTCTGTGATTGAACTAACACAGATACTTGGGATAATTGAATAGATATATCTTTTAGATTTCCAAACTTTGTCACACATAAATATGGGTAGTACAGTATTGTGTATAAATTCTGAAAAAATACCCATTGTGTGCGTTATTTATTACTTTTTGTTTTGTACGAAGAAGTAAAAAATTAATATTTTTTTACCAACAAGTAAAAGACCTAATAAGAGAGAAAAATTAGTACTCTAACTTACATCGTTAGATAAATAAGTTGTTCTTTTTACATTATATATTACACAGACAAAATAGTCTTCAAAACCAGTGAAAATCTGAAATAAACGTAGCAAAGCAATACAAAATTTTGTTTTTGTGTAATCAAGTTAAGTAAGTAGTAATTTCGTTATTCATCGGGTAAAGCTGTCGGGGAATATTCAGAACAAACAAAATTAAATATGTACTATGAGTAATGTAAACGTTGAAAAGAAACAGGAATCAACAGATCAGTAGTCTGCTTTTTAACATGGTGTATGATACGAAATAACTCATCATTATGGTTCGAGTTTTACGTCCCTTTCCAGCTATGTGAGGCGAAATCTGTTATTTAAAGTTGGTCCGAGTATCATCAAGTTGGCGCATGCAGCTATTCAACACACATACATACACGATCCATTTTTCGTACAGATAAGTGTTTTGTATTTAGAAGATCCACTTGATAAGCACACCGAGCAAATTAAAACTGATGGACTATTTCTCAGACAATGAAGTAAGATAACGACTAGTTTCAGATTAGAACGTGCGTCAAATATGTTCCAATTTTTACTTTCCAGTCGACATCCTGTGTCATCTTCGGCAGTATTATTTAAAATTAGCAGGTAAAGTTTTAAATAATGCCGCCGAAGTTTACCCAATACTGTCGAAAACGCCACTTTAAGTAAATATTAGAATATGTTACAAGGTAAGTTTTAACTTGATATTGAATTATGAATCAACTTATTTCCATAAGCAATTAACTGTTTATCTGAAGAGAGTTGCTCAATTTTATAAAGGCTTAATGCACTAAATTCCATGTTTAACATAAAAAAGAAACTCATATTGCATCCGATGCATTTGTATCCTTGTTAAAACTTCATACTTCTGTATTTCGACTCACACTGAGGCCATGGTCGCGAACACTCATACTGCAATTGGAAGAAATTACTGAGACACGTAGTTTCTAGTCCTGTAATAACGAAATACTTTCAATGTTTAAGAAGCATTAAAATATTTACACTTAACTACGTCCATTGATTATTAAGGTGTAAAATATATTCCTGGGAAGATTTGTCGTGTATAAAATATTTTTCACTTCTCACTAACTTATTTCACGGTGTGCATTGTTCCTTTGGAATAATTCAACTTTGTCTGTTCACCTATGTACAAAATTTGTTTAGTTATTAAAATGATATTCACGTCTTTTACAGGTTGTCACAGTATAACTATAGGTGCTTGTAGAGTGCAAAACATTATTGCCAGAAGATGATAATGTGACTTTTTACAATTTAAATAAAACTCTGTTTAAGTACGTACAATATGATGAATAAAATATAGTTTCTTCAGGTCTTTTATTTGGTTCTTGATTATACAACGTTAGTGATCCCAATTCCCACCGTCGGCATTAAGTTCAGGACTTACTATGCGAATGTAAAATGATGGAATTGCATAAACAAGAATTAAATAAGACTTATTAAGAACAAAATATAGTTTTATTCTTCATTTTGCAAGTATTTAAATAGGGTTTTATTTAAATTGCAAAAAATCATACATCACCATCTTCTGGCAGCCGTGTTCTGCAATCTACAAGCAGCTGTGTACTGTGACAATCCTGTAAAAGGAAAGACATGAATATTATTTTAAAAACTAAAACAAACAAATTTTGTACGTAGGTGACAGAGAACTGGGTTATTCCAAGAGAATAGTGCACACCGTAAAATAAGTTAGTGAGAAGTGGAATACATCTTACACCATAATAATGAATGAATGGTCATAGTTCGAACTCTTAAGTGAAAATATTTAAGTGCGTCTTGAACACTTGGAAATTTTTTGTTATTACAAGATCAAAAGCTACGCAATGTCTGTCATTTCTTCCAGTTTGCGATTGGAGTGTTCGTGAACACGGCCCCAGCGTGAGGCAAAATGTAAAAGTATGAAATTTAAACGGAGTACAAAAGCACCGGCTGCAAGGTGTTCCTTTTCAGGGCTTAAACGTCTGTGTGAAGGAGCCTTAGATTTGTAGCCAATATTGTAGCTGCATAATAAGTACAATCTAAATAAGTTAATTATTTTTCACTGTACTGTATTCTAATAATGTTATGTTTAGACCTTAACTGTATTTTGTAGATTTTCCAAACATATATTTGGATATAATTATTATTGGAATACGGACATTATTTCTTCCTTATAAGCACATCTAAGAATACATAGATTATCTGTAACTATCATATTTGTTCCAAAATAAACATCGGACAGCTTGACAACAATATCTTTCGGGTCTTTAACGATTTTGAGCAACAAAGTAAAATCTGTAGATAATGTTGCTACCATTCCCAGTCACCATAAGATATAAGATTTTCGGAACATGCACAAAAAAATAAATATCAGCGAAAACTTAGTAACAAGCTTGCACTGCATGCTTATGGAACTCTTCGCTGGTGAATTTTGTTTTTGTGGTATAATGCAGTATTTAAGTCTGGTTCTTTGCTTTCAAAGTTAAAAGATAATAACGGTAAGAGTATATGAAGTAAGGAAATAAAGATTTGAGTGTGAAAAAAATATTTAATAGTAACTTCTGTAAGCAAGTATGCAAAACTTCTGTATTAATAAACTAATCAGTAACTTTTCTTGGGAACTCAGATGAATCATGGCACCTCATGAAGAGAATTAGATACATTCATAAACTGAGTGTATTCCTATTTTCTTGTAACTTTGATGAGTAGCTACGAAATTAAAATGATGTTCCAAAAATAACTTCCAAAACGAAGAGATGATAGTTTTTTTTTTTTAAGAAATTGTTTGACGTTTTTTATATTTAAAAAAGTTTAAAAATTTTTCGCTTGTTTTAAAGTTTTTTAAACATAGAAGTCACGAGATTTTCGCAAACTATTAGATTCAAATATTTTTGTAAGAGTATTTTTTTATTTTCTACTTTGTCGAGGTTAAAACCACGAAATGTCTGTGATAAAATTTCCGTACGTGCGTACGTGCATGTGTATGTATGTATGTATTTAATTTTAAAGACAGGGAAAGATATTCTGAAAAATTCTTGATGGAATATTTTAAATTCATTAGCATACTTTTGCCGAGTATTTTAACAAAGATGATGCCGACTTCAGCAAATGAGAAGAGGAAAAAGAAGAACACAACAGGAGCACGTTAGTATCTATCAAACTTCCTTGGCGTGATTTGATTACTAATTCGTGACTTGCGAGATATATAATGTTTTTTGCTGTAAGTTTTGAAAGTGAAGATGTCTGCTATGTAGAAAATGAGATTCTTATCTACATCGTATGAAAGATGTAATAAGAAGAAATTTACGTCTATAGTTGTAGTTCAATTTCTTCAAAAAATTTGCTTTCTCATATGAAAATTTAATAATACCATATGTAATTCGTCGTCTCTTTACTATGCATGGTTTATTTATAGTTAACTCAAAAGGTTAGGATAATACCAAATAATAGTATTTTTTATGGACATTGGAATAAGTTCTAGTATAGAGGACGCGCTCATTATACCTATAAATTAATGTTACCCGAATTTATCATCTGTTAGTTGTTCATTATGGTTTCCTAACAAAAACAAGTTATTATTACTATTATTATACTGTGATAATAATAACCACCACCATCGTATCTGAGAAAGGTGTATGATGATCTCGACCGTCTTGTGCAATTCCAAAAATTCGTGACAAATTTCGACATTCATTTTAAGCAAGTTTTCCCACAGCAATGCAATAAATCGAGTAACGTTTCATACTGTAATGCAAATTATAATTATCTTGCAGTATTTCCGTACTCGTTTAGTTCGTAATTTACTCCCGTCCAGGGATTTGTGTTGCACATACAAGAGTCTGTCGTGTATTTTTTGTCTATAGATAAGATTGAAGGAAGCGAAATAAAGTACTGAAGAAATTTGCAGATAGCAATGTATAAAAATTCCCTTTTACAGTTTTTTAAAAATATTTATATAGTCTTAAAGTTATTTGAAAGATTCTTATTACTTATTCGTATATAAAATTAACAGAAAATCCGTAATAGAGTGCATATTTCTCTAATTATAAACACACAACGGTCTGAGTGCAAACCATAGCTAAAATTATATTACATGAAGTACGCAGTCTCAATTTAAGTCTCTAAATTACGTTTTAGAAGAGGATGTACTTTCAGTTGAAATAGATAATTTATTACATTCTAAAATTAGTATCAATAAAGATAAGTAACTTTATTTTCGGCACTATGCTTTTTTATCATCTTAATCACCTGGACTTCGTTATATTTAAGGGACAAATAAATAAACTGATTTATATTTTTCTTTACAGATACGAAAAGGACAGCATTGTTTAAAAATATATGAAACGTGGATATTTTAAAAACTATTTGTTGATATATTTAGAACATTTGGGAGTAAAAAATTGAAAATTTAGTAGTTTTAGGGGAGTGATTTCTTTTTTCTGGTAAAGAAGTTAGAACTACAGTAAATGCGAAAATCTCGTGAATATTCATTTATGTATACCATCACATCAGAATTAGTTCGTATATATGTATTATATGCCTCGTTGCCCAATTTTTGGACTCTATTTAATTTCAGTAATATTTTGTTCATGTAATTCCATGTTTGTCAAATGCGAATTCTGTTGTGAGTTGTAATCACTTGAGTTTATGGCTCGGAGTTATCTTTTCATTACTATTACTGATCATAAAGCCCTTAATTTTCTATTTAAATATTTCCATAGAAGTTGGAAGTTCATGTACAAAAGCATTTAGTTGAATTCTAAAATGATTTTGCTGTCTACGAAATTACAAGAGAGTCTGCAACAGAAGTGAAAAGGAACAACGTGAACTATATCTGAATGTAAAGAAGAGTAGTGTGATGTATAATGCAACAAAAGTTTTAGGAATTAAATTGAAATAGATTTTGAGAGAAATCGAATATGTGATGATTTCCGTGCTCTGGTATTTGAAGTCAAACGCTAGTCTAATAGAGAGTTATCGTTTCTTGCGTACGAACATTGCCCGTTAGAGTTAAGAAAAGCTTTAGCCTTAAACGCCTCATTTTTCATTTGAATTACCAGCAGATATATATATATATATATATATATAATTATATCGGGTGTTCTAAAAATGGTGCCCGCGCACGAACAACAGAGCGCTATTCTACAAGTCAAAATAAAACGACAATACTATACAGTGATATACCGTTTGGTCCCTCTTTCAGTCGCTATGGAGCATCGAAAATTTCACTATATGACAACGTTGTAGACCAGTTTCGAACAATATGCATTGCTGTATAAATCCATCAAGCAGTTAACATCGATTGTTACGCTAATAAGTGGTGCTAGTGTTAACGTCTATCGGAATTAGTTGCAGGGTGTCTATCGGTCACGAAAATCATGAAAAAGTCACGAAATCAGAAAACGGTCTTGAAAGTCAAGAAAAAGTCACGAAATTTAGCTTTTGGGTCACGATTTTTTAATCTGTACAAATATAAGTATAGACTGGAAAATTTTGTTCTATAAAACGTTAAAATTCACCACCAAAAATGTCTATGGTTGACTTTAGACGCTACCAAATCACAAGCAAAGCACGCTTCTATCGCATGTATGAAAATTAGGCCCAATTTCCACCTAAATTCACGCTTGAGAATGTTACTAAATTTTGTGGTTTGGGAAAGTAAAGGTCACGAAAAGCTCACGAAATTTCATTTTGAAATTTTAGTAGACACCCTGAATTGTCATCTGGAAAGAATTGATGTAACTATTCGGTAGATTGGTAGATCTACTGTATGGTTGCTTATCTGCGACGTTGTCACATAGTGCAATTCGCTTCTTCAGACGATGGCCCAGAAGGTATAAAATATTATATATATATATATATTTCCGCTTTATTTTGGCTTGGAGAATAGTGCTCTGTAGTTCGTGGGCGCCATTTTTAGAACACCTGATATACACTCGTATATATATCCTCTGACAAGCCATAATTTTTGAACAAGTAACAAGATTTATCCTTTTATTGAATGCCAGACTTGAAATAGTTTTGTATAGGTAACGGAAAAGAAAAGAAAGAAACATTTTAAGCATGAGTCCTAAGCACACGCTATGATGTTGTTATTTTAAGAATTTACGTATTATAGACTCCATAAATTGGGCAAATTGAAATATTAAAAGGTAATGATGTTGAACAAAAATAAAACGTATACAATTTAGTGTTGATGTATGATGACTTCCAGAAAGCATACTAGTACTGTTTGCGTAATTTGTTCCGTTAAGGTATCGATTGCTCAGCTTCCTTTCGTTATATTTAATTTTATTAAAGTCTCATATATTTCAAACACCCATTTCTTGATGGTGCCATTGATGAGTTTTGCACTAATAAATTAAGTTATTGACGTATAAAATATTTTTCAGTCTCTAATATATTATGATTTCAGAAAATAGCAATAACAAGCTAATATGATCATCAATGTATAACTTCAATCGTTCATATTCACGAGCAAGTGTAGCCTTCTCGTTATTTGCATGTAGCATTTAATGAAAAACATATCATAAATTAATAAACTTTTTCTATGTTAGTCAGTTTATTTATTTCTCTCGCCTTCAAAACCAACAGCATTTTAAGTTTGTATATATAAGAAAGCAGCCTGAAACTTTCATGAAGAAAAGTACAAATTTTAATTGAGATCATTCTAATGACTTTATTAGTATTAAATAAAATGCAAATCTTCTGTAAGAAATAATATTCGTAAGTGAAGTCTTCAGCTGGGGTAAATGCAAATTAGAGAAGAAAGTAGTGTATTTCAACTTCAGCTTATAAATTCTCTTCCTTTGCAAATAATTAGGCATCTGGGCTGAATGACGTTTGAATCAAGCAGACATTACATTTTCGAGGACTTGAATTTTTCATAGCTTCGAAGCTTAATTTCATATTTTTAGTTACTTATTTTTATATATATATATTTTTGTGGATATTTTTTAAATATATTTTTGCGAATTTTTTTGATACTTTGTGTTCTTTTCAAAATCATAATCCTTGATTTAATGTCCTTGCTGATTCCTTTTTTTTCCTATTGCCAGTTTATAGAATTACTGTTAAATAGGGGAATTTGTAAAATCAAACATTCCTTAAAATATTCTGAATAATTCTCTGTACTATCTGTATTCGACTGTACACGTAAGCTGTGCTAGATTCCTATAGAACAAGGCTAATGATGATATCCGAAATATAGAGCTCAAAAATTATACAAAAGATTTTGAGGCAAGTTTGTTTATTCGATGTATTGAAAGTGCTCTCTAAAAAAGATAACGTTGGAGAAAAATCTTCATCATGCTGGAACAATGAAGTTTTCTTCCAGTTTCAAATTATATACCTCTGTGATAACTTCTGCCACGTAATTTTCTTTTATAATTAGCAAACGAGTCTTAAATTATATTTGAACAGTATGAAAGATGTATGTTTTATGCACTTATTTTAGTAGTAAATAAATAAAGACTTTACCTTGTGCTCATTATTTAATTTTCCTTTCTTCTCAATATTTCGCTCTCGTTTAATGCTAAGAGTTTTGTTTAGTGTCGAATTTTTCGGTTAATTTTTTTTTTTTCTTGAGATACATTACTATTTTTCCTTGATGCAAGTAAGAAAGAATTCAGCTTGTAGTCTTGCATTTGTAAAGATGTTGATGGGGAAAATCCGTGTAAAAATTACACTCAAGAAACCACTACCAAAAGCCATAGAGAATGTCAACTAGCTTTGAATTCTGTCGACCAATTTTGACTTAATTTGGTTGTTAATTGCGAAATTTCCCATTCACATTAAGGTGTTGTACCCGCCAAAGTGCATTAAAGTATTGCGCAGTAGTTTCCATGTTATGTTTAATATCTAATTTTGTGCCATTGGAAGTTATAAAGATTCACAATAGTTTTTATAAAGTTTATTAGATACACTAATTGGCTAAACTTAACAGACAATAAGATTTACCGAAGATTCAACAATTAGTATATTTGTCTAATAAACTTTATAAAAATTAGTACGTGTCTGACAAGGTTTATTAGACAAAGAATAACATTTGAAATTTCAGTAAAAGATAACATCAAAGTTACGTAGTTATTTCAAGAATTTAAAATCAGCGAACATTTTCTATAGTTGTTGGTAATGATTTGTAGTGTGTTATTTTTACACGGATTTTCTTGACGATATTTTAATATTTACAAGTGTGGGACTACAAGCTGAATTCTTTCTTACCTGCATGAAGAAGTGTAAAATAGTAATGTAATGCAAGAAAAATATCAGTTTTTTTTTCGGGAAAAAATCGACCTTGGACAAAGCTCTCAGTAGCAAACGAAAGCGAAATATTAAAAGAAGAAAACAAAATAAAGCGCACAAAATAGTCTTTATTTATTAAAGTTATATTTGAATAATTTGACCTAATTGAAACATTTGAACGTATAAGCTTGTTAATTAGTAGATACTGGAATCGAAGTTCAATTATTTCATTTTACCTGTTCGTCGGGAGATTACAGCTACACAGCCCAGTCAAAGGAATCAGCTTAAAAATCTAGTGCACCATCTGGATGGGATTATTTAAATCCAACAGCGCCAATAATATAATGGGCTTGTGTTTGATATCCTTATTTTCTGCGTTATATATCTAGGTAGTATACTAAAACAATATTGAATGACTTCAGTGAAGAAATAATTTTAATTTAAGCATATCTATACTTAACACTTTCGAACTACGTGTGGAAATAGCTCCAGCTGGTGAAGTCTATTATTGCTGCGTGGTATGAGACTGTGTTGTTGCTTCTAGCTACTTACTTTCGATTTGTAATATGTGGTATAGTTTCAATAACGGTGAAACAAAAATTTAGGAATGATCTGAGTTAAAGTAAGTGAGCTGTACAGTGAAGTGTTTCCAGTGTGAATGCTCGAAAAAAGTAGCAACAAGAAACTATTTTTGTATTGCTCGTCGGCTTTTCTCGTCAGATAACTTCAGATTATCTGTGCTCTCCACAGATTTTATCTAGTATTATCTAGGAGATTAGTAAGACAACGAAGTTTCCACGATTTGGTACCTCGTGGACCAATCGTATACTGGGATCATAGCAACATATGTAACATGTTTTCCTCAAGTTAGTGCTGCAGGTTGTATGTTATGGCGCTTCGCGCGCAGTATGCCAGTTACTGCGCCACAGATACTGACGCGACAGCCTGATCCTGACTCGACTTTCCAGTTTATTATCCAAATATTGGATAAGACAAAAGACAGTCCTCTGAACGGGCTAGTCCCGTTTTCGTAAATTCACATCTCACCGTGTAGTAGCAGGTGCAACACACTATCTGGTGTTATTGTTTTGGAAGTAACACCATAAAATCCTTAATGGTGGGAATTTTTTTATTATTCGGAATGTTACAATAGTTCTCTGTAATTGTACCATAAACAACAATCAATGGTCTAATGTAATTCCGGAAGGAGTAACTCCTCGCGATAATTCCACCACCAGCCTAATACTTCGTGAACTGCACAATAAACTTGAGAATTATCCGTCCGCTTTCTGGGACTCAACATAGCCTCATCGAGCAAACAAATGGGAATTTTGATTCAATACCCCAAAGATTAATATCTATTTCCCAGGCCGGATTCTGTTACTACTAAAGACATTGTACAATTTCACGTGAGGATAGGATTTACCTTTTCTTCTTCCTCTTCTTCTTCTTTAAGTTTTACGTCATACGGTATGCCGGCTAGGCTAAAGGAGACAATGATGATGAGAAATTAATGAAATGGTGTAATGAAGAAAGTGAGAGGAAACTGAGAACCCCAAGAAAACCCACGCACACGGTGTTCGTCCATCACATAGCTCACTTGGCGCAAGCTGGGATCGAACCAAGGACCCCATGCATCAGATGTGAATGCTCTATCACTGAGCCACTTGGCCCTAGGCTTTACGTGTGACGATTTTCTTGAAATATTTGAATTGTATTATTTTCGAAGGAAACTGATACCTGAAATCCCTAACTAACGTAACGTCATCGGTGTTCATTTCAATTTTACTTTTTATGTATCACTTTGTGACATTCTGCTGTCTGTAGAGATAAGTTTTTTTTCTTTCTTTCTTCGCGTAGCATATGCAGCATTCCAACAATGCATCTCTAACTTCCACCTTTTAAGGATAAACTCCACATCGATTGTGGCCTAGGCCTACTTTTGAGGTTTTTGCCTACTGGACAAATCGTATCGAGTACATTCAGTAATGTCCGTAACAGAGTTTTAGATTTTTGCGCTACTGGTCGTTATAATTCGACGTCTCTTTCGTCCGTTTCTTTGGAAACAGTATTTGCAATATAAAGTAATTTCACTGAAACGTGCCATTCTCGATCGTAGAGATACTGAGCTAATTCTTGGTAATTAGTTAGTCCCCTAACAATGATCAGTTACCAATATTACGCCTGTTTCCCGTAAAGAAATTGATTATTTATTTATGTATTTATTCCTTCACATTCCAGTTTTGGAACAACTGTGTATCTTTCAAATTTGAGTACATTTACTTTGTTGTCAGACAAAATGCGAGCTCCGTCGGCTGTATAGTTAGCATACGTGCTTTCACAGCAGGATACCCAAGTTCGGTTCCCAGTGGTAGCTCTTTTTCGAATTTCACGTTAAGCTCTGGATTCGTGTCTTATTGTCTTGGGAGTGGAAGGGAGGTTGAACTCCATACCATCCAGTCAACCAATCACACAAAATATAAATAAAACTATAGAAGTGACTTCACAAAGTAGAACACGAGGCCAGTGTGTGTAATCACCAGCAGTTTTAGACAAGTAAAATACACAATAATCCGTCTCCAGCTACAACATTTCAGTTAATGAATCATGAAACGTTCAAGTGAAGTTAATAAAAAGAAATTACTTTGGAGGAGATAACATTTATTTAGTTTGGTTTACATGTCTTTAATGTCATTTATTTGATGAGATCTGATAACACATTGTGTCAAATATACGAGGTATGGTTTGGAAGTAATGTCTAGTTTGTCATTAGATATTCAGAAACACATACTAAGTAATCACCGTAAATGCTTTCTTCTTTTCGGTTAAACTGCGAGTGAAGGTAATCGTTAAACAATAAGATACTAATAAAACAATTTGGAGATCTGTAATGTCAGATACTATCTGTTCGTGAAAGAAAGAACTGGGAAAATCACTTATCGATATATTTGTAAAGTTAACAAGCATTGTATCATCGTAGTAACGTGTGACAGTGTTACTGTTTGTTTAAAGAACAGAAGACCAACGTTAATAATAAATAAATAATGACCAACCATAAGATCTCAATGATAAACTATTGAGTAAGAAAAAATATACACAAAATATTAGTCATAATTGTTATTTTACAATGTCAGTAATTTACAGGTTCTAAATCACGTTCAACTATAAATGTATTGTGACTGAAAGTGTGTTTTACGTCAGAGGTCGAATATTTCTAAGTTTGACTTTGCAGGAAGAAGAGGATTTAAAAAATCACACATTTCTAGCTACAAAATTAATCTCCGGCCGCGCTTGCCAAATGTAAGGCACATTTTAAACAGTTTTCAAATGGAAGAAAATTAATTTTTAACTAATGCGTTTTAATGTTGTCCTAGACACAAAAATAGAAGCAAACATACAGGACAAGTCAAAGTGATTAACCCGATTTTAGGATTTTATTCTGTGAAATCTAATAAACCTACGTTGTTGTGAGATATGTGCTAGGAAAGATGAACTTTCAAAGTTTTCTTCAAACATACACAGCTCTGCAAAAGTAAAACAATGCTAAGCTGTTTCGGTTTAGTTAACTGATTCGTATGTGTTGGGATGCGCTGAATCCAGGAATGACAACCGTTTTGTCCTGGGACGTCTGGGTTTTGAACAAACGGGTGGTCATTGTTTAACAAAAATATGAACACAGATATGCAATTTATAGAAACACCATTAACAGCGTAACACAAATTGATGTACAGAAACACACACACACGTGAAGAAAAAAAGTAATACCACTCTCAATCAGATTTTTTTTAAAGTTTAAATTTCGTTTGGAGTTTGTCCTTTTGTAGGTGGCTGCCGGCTCGTGGAGTAACCAAGCTTTTGGAACGCGTGCATTTTTTCCACCATTTCCTTGTACTGTGGGTCCTTTCGGTTTCCCAAAATCTTTTTGATGACCATAGTAAAGGCAACCCAAGCCTCTTTTTGTGTTGGAATCATTGAACTGATGAAGTCTTTGTCGGATATGAGTTTTCTAATATCAGGGCCAACAAAAAACCCCTCTTTCAGTTTTGCCTCCGATAAACTTGGAAACTTGGATACCAAGTACTTGAAGATTTGCTGTCTTTGGGAAGTGCCTTAACAAATTGCTTTATTAGGCCTAATTTTATATGTAACGGTGGTAATAAAACCTTTTCCGGGGGCACCAATGTTTCTCTGATGACATTCTTTTCACCAACAACTAGATTTCTTGGTGGCCAATGTTTTACCTTCCAGTGATTTTCGCGGTCTCGACTGTCCCATAAACAGAGGAAACAAGGGTATTTGGTGTACCCAGCCTGCTGTTCCAGCACCATACACAATATTTTTAAATCCCCGCATACCAACTAGTTGTGGTTTTGGTAAGTACCAGGGCCAAGTTCTCATACGTCTCCTTCAAGCACACCGAATAAGCAACAGGAATAGACGCATAACGGCTACCATTCATTTTTATTTTCGTGTGATGCATTTGCATTTTAGCGATTTCCAGCTACTTGTTTGACCACGTGACATTTCGATTGTGCAAAAACTTGACGTCTCAGGAAGAAACAGGGGTCATTTTCGATTTCGGTGCACCCAGAAGCGTAAAAGTCAGCTAAACTTACGCAAACAGCCTGTTGATTGCAGACCTGTCATATCACAAGTGTTCTATGTGAACACCTTGCGTAATACAGCACACATCAAGCCAATAATCTATCTCCTGCCAAACCATTTGTAGCATGTTGTGATCAATATCAGCAATTCATTTCATGCTTGCTGTTCACTCTTAACGGTAGAAAGTGAAAACACTGGGTAGAAACTAAACTTTTAAAAGTTAACCTTCAGAAGCGCATGTCTCATAATAACCTATGTTTATTTGATGTCACAGGATAAATTTCTGAAATAGGTCCATCATTCTGACTTGCCCTGTATAGTGATCCAGGGCCCCTGAAATCAAGACTTTTGTGTACATTTAGGTTAACTTTAGGGGTTATTTTACAAAATTTAATATAATTTACCTTCATGTTGAATTTTGATCCCCCCCTATTAATTTTTGAACTCCTCGTGAAATAAATTCGTGCGTCTTCATATGCATGAGATAAACTTTATCTTTTATTACAAAATTGAAGGGAGATACTCTTTATTATTAAGCGAAGAAACAAGGGGGAAAAAAATCTCACGACTATCAGGATTTTTTCCTGAGTAAAATTTGAACTGAATTAAAATACTTCATCATCGTCTACCAAAGTTTCAATGTATCTCTCTAGTTCTACAAAAGAAATAATGGCTTAGTAATTCTAGATACCATATCTCGCTACTAAATACAGTTTTGAGAACAGTGATGTAGTTTTCACAGCATACAACGCAAGAGTTTTCAATTAATTTCCTATTCATATCCAGCTATCGTGCAAAACGAAACGAATGAACTAGGTTGTTTCCATTCTATTATGCAACAAGGTTTTTTGCTTTTAGTGTGCTATGACATTCAAAAGATACGTGCGTGGGAACTATAGGTTTTCTTACGATACAGTTGTGTAGAAATAATAGCTGAGTGTTCACACGTATAATAAATCCATGAATATCCTTGTTCGTTTCTTAGGTTGACTACTAGGTGGTCAGAAATACATGGTAATTGAATAACTGAATATATCTGTTTGTCAAAAATTTTATTATCAAAACTTGTTTTGTATAATGGACCATTCTTTATTTCAAAATTGTATGATCTATGTCCTAACATTCATATTTATCTTATGGGAGTTAAAACTTTTATCACTTAGCGAATCTCTTACATACTCAGCTTTTTGTGTTGCGTATTAGAAATATCGCCAGTCGGGATATTCGTGCTTAGTGAAACTTTTAGTATCTTAAGAACATGGCGTTAGATGTCTGTGAGAGCTTTACGTACTTCAACTTTGATATCTTTCCAAATGCTGCAAGGAAAACTGTCAGGTTGCTATAAGCAAAACGTGATCCATTCAACTTTTAGCATTGCATTTGAGGAATTCTTGCTAAGCAAAATTGCATCTGCTTAACTTCCCATACTGTACTTTAGGAATATTGTTCCAGATTCCTCATTATATTCGTCTGACATTGAATTTTCTCTCTTAGTGGGAATATGAGTATCCTTTACCATTCGGGTAGAGGGATCCTGTAATAAGTTTCCCGAGACTCTAGAATAAACAACTGGATCTTCGTTGAAGGTATTTCCAGTCAAGATGTCAAAGGTGATTATTATGTTTTACTGAGAACTTGTGAGTATGCAAAACGTGACAATCTGTTCTAAGCGGTTAATCTAACGTGATGATCGAGTAAAGGTATAAACTATTAAGGATACGTATATATCAGTCTTTGGGTTTCGGTCTAAGATATTTTGATAGGTTTTCATTCATTGAACAGCGCGCCTTACTTATCGTATAGGACTCACATTTTGGCAGTAACAGAATGCGCTATACAAACTTCCCCATTCTAGTTAGATATCAGAACGTCGTTAGATAAGAGAAAATTAAATTTAGCTCCACTCTAAAAACAGTACTTACTGTTGGATCCCAATTTATGAATTCAAGAATTTCTTTCGTAATTCGTTCAAATGAATCTTATTGTTTATTTTATTTTATTTTATTTTCCAAAAAGCATTATAAATGCAGTATTACTGGTTGCTTCGACCAAACATTAATTGTTTTCAACTCTAGCTACGGCATCTGGTTCACCATCAGTGCCTTATCAGATACAGCCTGATCTGTGAGCGTAGTAAATCGCAGATACAGTGTGAAATACATAAAAGGAGTCGAGTTTATTTTAGTTTACCGTCCCTTTCAACGGCGAGGCTATATGAGACGTGGACCTACTGATTAACGTGAAATCCGAACCATATAAGCTCCCGCCGGGAATCAAACCCGGGTCTCCCACGCCAAAGGCGCGCACGGTAACCGCTTAGTCACGAGGGAGCTCTGAAATACATAAAAGGAAGTTTTTTATCTGGATGTCTTTACGTCTAACTTCATAATTTTTCATATGCATTGTGTAGTTCTACATTTAATTGAAGTGTTGCATGAAAATAATAATAACTATTATTTAGAATTGTTAGAGATAATATTCTTAAAAAAATTGAAACGTGACCTGAAAGCAGGATATTATAATCATGAGATAAAAATGAAGTTACGCATCCTCGCTTATTGAAGCTTATGATTCTCGACTAGTGATAAATATTCTAACTTGTTCTTCTTATTTACAATCAAATATAACTAAATGTTTACATGACAGCTTCTGCGTAAACTTGTTAGAGCACAGTGTTGAAGAAGCAGACTTCTACCTACTACTGTTAAAATAATGATGAGAGGATTCATACTTTGTATCTAGATGTATCGTAATAATAGCACAAAAATATTGATTCAAATTATTGATTCTTGATTTTTATGCTATAGCTGTGATCTTACGAATACAAAGTATGTAATTATATTCTAACGTTGATAACTGAGAACAGAATTCCTTGAGAACTTAACCAGCAAATATATTGTATGTTATATTAACACAGTAAACAAAGTAAACGTACACATCTCAGAGCAAGAATAATACGGTATAAAGATACCATTACATGATTTGTGGTTTAGGCTGGGTATTGTAGAAGTTCGAAACCTTCAACATTTCGTATGTGGTGCAGTGTTGTTATCCATGTGTAGAATTACCCACCCGCGGTTGATCAGGACGGAAGTTTTGTTTATATATATATATATATATATATATATATATATATGGGGGGGAGTAGGGTGAGGGGTCTACTGCAGCGTATATCCTTTTCGCTTGGGCTATATAAAGATTGGAAGTGACTCCACCCCTCTGAAACACAACCATGGTGGAATCTCAATGCTGTCACGAATAAGTTCGAAATATCCACGTTTTGGTACTGTTTTTTTCAAGTGTAGCTGGGATTTGGTCATTAGTTCCGCATGTCGCAATTCCGGTAAAATTCTACTATGATATATGTATGAAAAAGAAGAAAAGGTTAAGAAAAAGATGGTTGATAGATTCTCAAATAATTAACTTCAAATAAACAGTCATCTCTGAGCCTGAGTGGATAGATTTATGTAGGACAATTGGAAGTTTGTGGTTTCCTTCCTGAACTTTCAGAGTAAGCGAAAAATACTGGATTGTGGAGATTAAATCATGTAGTTAATCTCTGAGTGGTGGTTGTGGAATTACCTCCACTCCTGCATTCGTAGTCATTGATTGTGCAAGGGTGTGTATGATTTCCCAGTTTTAGGTTGCTGGTTCTAAACTAGCGATCTATGTTCTGGTAGTTACATGATGCTCACTTCACCGTCCCTTCGACAACAATATGCGTTGAGTTACTTCAGCTGTGTTGTAAAACCGTAGTGTAGAATTCATGCACCAGTCCATTTCAGCGATATCTGAAACACACAAAAAATAATTTAATGTGTAGGAATTAGTACTGATCACATTAAGTGCTGATATAAGTGGTAACAATGTATCACGAGAAAGTTTATCAATGTGGGGTCTCTGAAAAAGCATGTAAAGCACCCACATTGCGGAGTATATCAATATTTAGGAATCACCCTCTGTGTTAAACAGACACAAGGTGTTTATCATAATACCAACAAAATCAGTGTAAATTTTCAGCTGTACAAAATGTTTGAATCACAGTGATAGTAAGCTTTCCAAATTAAGTGAGAAACGGAATACTCAACACTGGGAAAATGCAGTTTTAGATCACGTTCAAAAGTGGTATCCTTTAGAAAATACTTTTTTTCCCAGTAATATTTGAATAACTTCTCAAAATGGCTTTCTGCAGTTTGGAAAGGAATCTTAAGCACTTGAAAGCGGTAGAAATACAATCTAGTAAGCCAGTATGTAAAGTTTTTCAATATGGTTATACAAGATTTTCAGAAAAGGTTTCAGACATTTATGTGTTAATGAAAATTCTAAAATTATGCGTTATGGATTGGATTAATAAACGTCTGATAAGATATATGAGTATCAAATAGCAACCTGTGAACTGCATACACTATGAAAGGATGTAGATAGAGCTTTTCAAAACTTAAACGAGAAATGCATTTAAACTCTGGTTGTATATAGTCAAATGTATTTTGTTCATTCGTTCAAGAAGTGCCTATCTGTTAATGCAATTTTTCGTATTAGATCTGTGTGAGTGGTCAGTTGGAACGCATTACTGCACGTGTTCAATCGTAAGAGCTGTTTTATAGAAAGAAACTTTCATTTCAGACTCATTTTACTGTGTAATTGGGGATATCAATTTGATATCATTTTTGAGTACAAAGCATCATTATCAAAAGGGTTGCGCATAATCACATTGTTTAAAGTTGTTCTAATACTAAAATAGACAAATATATTCTGAGTACTAACGAAATCTTTTGTACTCAAATTGATGCCTTCATTTCAATACTTTATATATTAAGTGTATAAATGTCGGAGATGGGTAAGTTCTGTATATATTTTGAGATATATATTAAAAAGGTTTATTGTATTCAGCGAATGTTGTTGCATACTTATATTTCAGGTTAAATAATGAAGTGAATAGTATTCGATCCAATTATGACTCGTGATTTCAGGTTATTATTATTGTTTAGAGAAATGAACGTTCTTATTTATAGCTGAAACTGATGAATGTGAATTATACTCAGATAATTATACTTTATCACGTTTATGAAAAATACATAAAAAAAGAGTTTTTGAGTGCTTTCTTAATATCTCATCTTGTTTAAAATGCTCGATAAATTCACACGTACAAATGTGTGAAATGTGAAGAATTTGGATAGGTTGCTGATAATAATGTTAATTTCTTAAAGATGCATTTTGTTTTGTTATTTGAATCTGTGAACCTTTTGAATAGCATAATATGTGATAATGTGTAAATCTTGTCGAGTGTCAGAATTAAACTAAGAACCTTTTCTACTTTTTATTTTACAGAAGATATCAAGGATGAAAAGAACATAGACAAGAAACAGATTGACATTGGAAAAGAAGCTGCCATTGAAGCGGAAGTTCGCGCTGCCCGCGAGAGAGCAGTTGTTCCACTTGAAGTTAGGATAAAACAGTTCAAGGATATGTTAAGTGAGAAAGATGTAAGTTTTTTTTCTTTCTTTTCTTCTATTTGATTTTCTGTTTTGAAGGCTAAAACATGATACCACATTATTTGAATTTCCGAATGCATGTATTAGAACTTGCTTCTAGAAATAAACACGTCGGTATTTATAGTTCATGAAATATTGGAGAACAAATATCGTGCATTCCTAACAGAAATATATTTTATAGAAGTTTCAGTGTAAGAAGTAGCAATCTGTTGGACGACATATGTTCTCAGTAACACCATCAGCAACGCGCGAGTGTATCGTTCGCGCTCAGATGCTGTGTTAGCATTGCCAGACGTAAAAAGTACCACAAAGATATACACGTACATAGAATAGTTGAGTAATATCGCAGTCGTTACTACAGTGCATATTGAGGCGTCTTGTACCGAAAGAGGGTGTATCATGTAACGAAGTTGGCAATATGACAATATTTTCGTTATTCGTTCTTTTACTTTCGTGGAAGTGGTATTTCTAAGAGACGAAAAATATAAAATGCTCTTCAAGCTATGAATTTATTAAGTAACAATATTTATCGTGCATTAGGTGCAGGGTGGCGACAGACCTGGAAAATTGGGAAAGGTCAGGGAATTCCGATTTGCTAAGAATGAGATTTTAAAAACACTCGAAATAAAAAATTTAAAACTATTTCAGATGTAGTTGAGTGCTTGCTTTTTTAAATTGGCAACTTCAAACTTAGAAACTTATCTGTGTTTTCCACAAACCATATGTAAACAAACCTATGTTCTGTAGTTGTGCGCATTACCTTTTTGCTTTCGCTTGCAGTGGGATATCATATTGGTGTATCATCCACAAAATGCAACTGGATCAACAATCAAATGGGAAATTCATTTTCAACCTACTTATAAATCTAACTTTTTTTTTTTTTTTTTTTTTTTTTTTTTTGTTAATTCGCACTAATTTTGATCTCATCCGAGTTTCCTGTCCTGTATTAAGTGAGGGTAGCTTATCACTCAAATTAAGAATTTTTGGAATATGGTTACGTATTTAAGCTGCTATGTTTTCATTATAATGTATTTTAGTTCGTAAAGAGGATTATTTTGAAAGTGCTTATGAGTTTACGAAAATAGCCGATAAAGTTGTACATCAGTGTATGCATTGGGTCGAGAGTCATTGGATAGCAAGACTAATTTCATCCGACTCTTGACCTTTAAATATGAGATACGTCTGTAGGTATCAAAGTGTACTTTCTACTTTGAGTTATATTGCAATATTTATTGTTCTACATTTATAGGTACATATTTAATCATTTTCCATCTATAATTATTTATTTATTGTCTAATAAACTTTAATATATATATATATATATATATATATATTGTTTATTTTAATATTATTCTTAAAAAAATGATGCAGCAATTTGCGAATAATATTTATGGTACATGAGTTAAAATTTCAACCTCCCGCTAGTCAATTTTCGAGCCAAATTTTTGTGTGCTTTTTCAGGACCAATTCGAAATGTTAACAGTTTTATAAAACAAAAGATTTTTTTTCTGCGAAAAAAAGTAACCGGAATGCAACATTTGAAACTTAAACACAAAAACTGTTGTCGGGTTGGAAGGTGCGAACCTGTGGGGGCCCCTCTGCTAGCACCCCTCTCCAAAAATATGTAACAGAGATTGGCTTGCTTTATTTAGCAATTCGCAATGAAATGAAAAACAAGAAAATGGGACGTTCATAATTTGTGATTCAAATTATCGTAAAATAATATAAATCATTTGTTTCCAGTACACTATGAAAGTAACGAAGTTTCATGATGTGCAATTCTTATTTTAATGTTGACATCCTCATACCTTTACCTTGAAAAATAAATAAATAAATAAATGAGATACCCATTATGTTCCTAAATTGCTACTCTATATCTTGTTTTTCACCAAAATCCTTAGGTTTTGAACCTAGGGAAGCACGCTGGTTCCCTCTTACTGACGATTCAATGTTACGTGTTGGAAATTGATCCAAACAATTTGTCATATTTCAGATAACGGGTTTGAAATATTATGCATGTTGATATTAATTCAAACACAAATTTGGTGGTGTAGTCAGTGGAGGGTTCACTTCTGGGGCCAGAGTTCCTACGTTTAAGCCGTAAATGTGATATATGGGTTTCGTGGTAAATAAACACCGAGTGAGTCAGTTTTCTCGGGGTCCTTCCGTTTCTTCCCCTATTCACAATCCTTTCGTTCTTACATTATTAATATAGTAATTGCTGTCTCGTTTGTGTGACGTTAAACTAACGCTTTAACGAATTTCGCCATTGGGAAAAATTTCTTAATTACAGTGGCAAAATAAGGCTAGGAGGGTAATGACTGTCGGTCTAGTCATATCTTCCCAATGTTGGAACAATAGAACAAATATCTCCTGTTCGTAGTGTGAGAATGTTAAGGAGTAACGATTTTGTGTAACAATTTCTTTGTAGCAGAGTTACTTCTGTTTTCGAGAAAAGCTTTAGGATTTTATGTTTGGTGACATTTAAAAATAAAATTATATGATATCAACGACAGAAGAAATTCTACTTAAATGTGATTTGCGTTTTTTAACCACTACCGTTTATTATTCTTATTGATATTATTATCATTAGACGATTGTCATAGAATTTGCAGACAGTAGATCGAGAATCATAAGTACTGGAACCAACAAAGGTATTCTTCTTTCTCAGGTATCTGCATTCAGTACGTGGGAGAAGGAGCTTCATAAGATAGTGTTTGATCCACGGTACCTGCTGTTGACATCGAAGGAGAGGAAACAAGTGTTCGAGAAATATGTAAAGGAAAGGGCTGAGGAAGAGCGACGAGAGAAGAGGAATAAAATGAGGGAACGGAAAGACGAATTTAGAAGGTTAATGGAAGAAGCAGGTTTACATGGAAAGTAAGTCTTCTTGGAGTGCTTTCTTATTAGAAATTTTCACTTAAATACGCTTCTTACAATTAACTGAAACACATCAGATTTTAAGAATTTACTTTGGTGCCTTTTGAAACTATTGTCTGTGTATGTATTCTGTATGTACTTATTAGTAGATTAATAGGTACAATTTTGTTTGTATCGAAATTCGATCATTTATCAATAGAAATATCGAACATGGAATTTCGGTACAATTAACAGAGTTTTATTTCAAAACGTTTATCGTGAAATACATACGTAATGATACTTGGTCTAAATAGATGAAAAACTAAGATGTTAAGTAGATACAGCATCAAAATCTTAGAAGATTTTTTGATAAATTAATCGCTGTATCCGAACCATCGGTACTTATGAGACTCATCCTATGTAAATCTGAGCTACTAAGCCCCCAGATGGGCTTTGGAGTGGACGAACACTGTGTGCGTGGGTTTTCTCGGGGATCTCCCGTTTCCTGTTAACATTATCGTCTGTGTCATACTTCCCTTTGCCTCGGTAGGACATTAAACTTGTTTCTAAACTCTATAATTACTTGATTAAATATCTGACGAAGCTCCAGAGCGTAGCACATAGCTTCTCCATGTATGGTTTAGATACCGATTGACTACTCATTATTCCAGAATAGTACTCATTTTCCAAGAAACTCCTCTAATCTAAATTTTAGTATTAAAAAATTCCAATTGTTTATTGCTTCTAAAATTCAGTTCAATACATATACTATTCTGCCTATAACAAATTATTTCTCATAAGTAGAATATAAGAATTCCGAAATCAGTACACAAAATCCAGGTAGAAACTAGTCCACACATACTATAATTGCACCAACAAAATAATAACTTATGCGGCAACTTAAATGTAACTTCATGTAACTTACATACACCAGCATTTACCTGCAAACCTTAGTTTTATATTCCATGAAGAAACTGGAAATTTCCTACAAAACTGATCCGCAGAAAAAGTGGAGAAAGTTAATATAACAAATAATACCGCAAAATTTGGTCATTCAAGACTTCAAACTGATAAAATTAATACAAGTACGAAGTGATATCTGCATAATGTGGATACTAAATATTTTATATTCATCATCGTGAAATTTTGTAATAAATCCTGTAAATGGAAATATAGAAATGCTATACCCGTAAGTCACTATTTTCCTTTGTAATGACGTATTGGTTCTGTATGAACGATTGATCAATATTTCAGGCTCCAAACCTTGTTTGTCTGTTTTTAAATACTTATCTTGTGTCTTGTGCAGACTGTAGGTTATTTTTAGTTTCGCAAAAGAGTTTCATGTGTAACATTTTACTACAGGAAAGGCCATTTTACACAGAAATACTAAATAATGTACCAATACTAGCAACAAGAAAAGTAAACAGTTGAACCTCAAAAACAATAGACTATTAACAAAATAGAAACAACAAGCAAAATAAATTGATTAAAACTCAATGTTTTCATTCATTACGTTTTAGTAAAAAGAATTTTAACAGTTGACGGAAGCTGGTTTTATGCTTGATTTCCTATTTTAATGTAGCTAACATCTGTTTAGAGTTAATTGTAAGGGAAACAAATGAGATTTTGTGTTTTGCGTTTGCATTCAACACAAAGTTGTGAAAGACGGAACTACAATTAACGTAAACTCCAACCATGACGGGGTTTGTGCAGTTAATTGGCGAATGCACAGACCATCATGCAAAATCAGCCCTCACATCCGTCCGTTTCCCAGCAGATGTAACACCACCAAAAGAACTGGACTATAGATTCCCTCTACCAACTCCGGGTGTAAAAGAAAAATTAAAAGAAGTATATTTAATATTAAGAAAATCGTATCCTATTAACAATTACTTGTTATTAACAATTACTTGTACAATTTCAATTATTAACAATTTCGTTAAATCGTAAAGAAAGTATTGCATCGAAAGTCACACGTTTTACCACAAATTGTTTGCACAACCATTTTTTAAAATTCAGATAATTTGCATACTATTGTTACATGTTTCTTAAATACAATGGTACGTTTAGAAATATCGAATTTCATTCAACTCCTGACAAAATCAGGATGCACATGAAATACAATATACCAGAAATGAAAAGGGGTACAGATGTGAGATAAACACCAGTGGAAAAGTATGAAGCGAGCTTTAGTGCAGTGCTTAAAACTTTTCACCATCTCAGTTTCAAATGTCTCAAATGATTGATGTCACAAAGTCATAAGTGAACATTAGTCAAATTACCATTTTTAAGCCCCGAAAATCCTGAGAAGGAGTTGAACCAAAAATGTCCTGTATGGACTCCTTATTTATTTCCATACAGTCCAGCTGGACGAAGTAGGAGATCGTAGAAATGAGTAGTGATGATTTTTATAAGATCAAATATGGCCACGGTGGCTCAGTGGTAGAGCGCTTACCTCTGGTCGTGGAGTACTTGTTTCGATCCCTGTAAGTTTGTGCTGGACAACCATGTCTGTGGGTTTTCTCGGGATATACCCACATTTTCATTCTATCAATCCTCGCATCATCATTCACTTGCCTTAATCATTATCTTCCTTAGCGAAACCGGGCATAATCATGAGACGATAAACTAAAATATTTCATTTCATTTTTTGCACCGCTTAGTATAAGTACAGGATGGTCCAAAAGTATGGAAACACTCAAATAAAATCAAAAGCGTTCAGAATTGAAAAAAAAAGGAAAAAAGTGATGATAGACGACGGAGAAGGGGAAATCTTTTGAGACATACGGCGCCATCTTGAAGTGGCGAGAATTTTTTTTAAATGGGAACCCGGAACCCTATCGTGTGATATATCAGATAGGACTGAATTTTTCCCAGGAATCCAATGATGAAGTGTTTTTGGCTCTACGATCAACTGTTACAAAGTTCTAACCGATTTTCTGCACTTACCTGAAGATAACACTGCGGACAATGTGTGGCCAGCTGACCAATGTTGCAGCAATTGTTCAGTGTGTCGTCCCTTCTAAGCAATCGTTAAATGCATCCGCTGCTGCCAGCAGGATTGATATGTTTAAAACAAGTGTTTAAAACAGGTTTTAAACGAGGGCTGTTGTTTTATTCAGTTTGTTTTAAACGTTTTAAACAAATCGTTTTAAACTTTTTTTTTTTTCGATGGTGGTTCAACATGTTTAAAATAACTAAAATATCAGATTGAAGAAGCTAATTTAATTTTCTAACAAACAACCCATCCTTCGCAGGATTTGTACATGAAGTAAATTACAAGCAGAGTTATATTCGTATTATAACAGCAATTATTGAACGAAATTCTGTACATCAATGTGCGTGGAACTAAACCAACAGAAATTCAAGTGAAGTATTTGAACATTCCTTGATTTCCAAGAATACCTGAGGTTAAACACACTATACACTATTCTAAGATCCAAATTCACAAATTCAAAACTTGAATATTTTTTGGTCACTATCATTTCCATAATAATCAACAGTTCTCACATCATAAGCTAGGAGAAATACTGTGGCAATTACAATACAACTCATAGAAAAGAGCAGTGACTAGCCTACAAGGAGCAAATGACATTTTTTAACTAAACAGTATTCAAGATACATCTCTATCTGCAACATGGATAGCTAACAATGATTAGTGTCTACGGCATAACAACACAATTAGCCTTTAGACGCCCGCCAGGGATTTTAATAAAATGGTATGAAATTTCATGTTCGGAGCTCTGGTGTCCCTCCTAATTATCACAGAGTCATGACTTATACACAGTTGGAAAGCTTATAGACCACAGATTCCAACGAGGTAACATTCGTGAAATCCTCGCCGTCTTCGAAGAAACGAACAGACATAAAAATCATTAAAAAATATGAAAACATTGACTTTGCGGGGCCCTGGCAACTCTTGCAGTCACCTGCGTTGACAAAATGATGCTAATGTGTAGGCCACATACTTGTGACAATAATATAAGAAATGGTAGCCATTGCTGCCATTGCGTAATGAATTCGTTTTATGTAGGAAGTATTAAAAAATGCGCAGAAAAGCATTCATTGAATTAGACATTCTCTTCCCTCCCCCACGACAGTACCACGTCCATATGCAAATCATTTTTGCTGCACACATCATGTATACGAACAAGAATTATGCTTCTAGACCACTTCAGTGAAATATATCTTGCCTTATATGGAACCGTTCTGAAACTAAATGTAAATTAGCCAAATTTGACCCCCTCTTCCTCTATAAACACACGTACATATACAGATTACTATCATGTAGGGGACTACTTCATTGCTTCACATACTAATTTTTGTGGATGTACCACAAAGGGGGAGGAATGGCCTCCAAAATCTGATGAAAAAATCGATGAAAAATTTAAAAAACGAACTTCATCCTCCCTCTCTCGGCCGTACATAAATACCCCCTACAGGGATGGGCATGAGCTAGATTTCATTGAAACTCGACGCGACTCGAAACCGACATCATTGAGCTCGACTCGAGAACTCGGCTCGAAAAATTTCCTCGAACTCGACTCGAGTTTCGAGTCGACTAGAGCCAAATCGAGCCAAATGCTGTGTGTAGTTTCAAGTACTTTCTTCAAGTATCCTACATAGACAATATAATTATTATTAATGATACTTACTATTACTACAACTTATTATTATTATTATTATTATTATTATTATTATTATTATTATTATTATTATTATTATTATTATTATTATTATTATTATTATTATAACAACACCAGCGTGTATAAACATGAATGATAGGCGGTTTGTATCTAAATACTAAAAACTAGTTGACTGCTGACCTCGGAAAAAGTGAAGTCAAGGAGGAAAGGACATCGTTCACGAGGTTCTGGGTTTTAGTTCCGGAGGAGTAAGTATCCAGGCTCGAACCAAAAATCGTTAAAAGTTAGACTGCGTCGGCCAAACATGTTCAAACCTGCTCGGCTCAGGTTCTCAACGGCTCTAGCGGCTCGGCTCACAGCTCTTTCACTATTGAACCGAGCCAACAACCCACCCAACCGAGGCGGCTCGAGCCGATGGCTCACCTGAGCCGAGTCGGTGCCTCATCTCAACCGAGCCGGCTCGAGCTGCTTCTCAGTTGAACCGAACTGAGCCAGTTAACATCACTACTTGGGTTGGGCTTCTGCTTCGGCTCAAAAGTTAGATCGTGCAGGTCTCAGCCTTGGTGGTAAGGACTACAGTATATACCGGTGTTTACATTTGAGGCTGTCTCGTTATAAAACTCCATAGTCGTCTTGTTAATCGAGACGAGACGAGATGCGAGCAGTGTCCCATCTTCTGAGCAACATTAAAAATGTTCCATATTACTGCTTACATTTCTTATGACTTTCGCTTTCCAGTCTAATCAGGCCATGATTTCAAAACAAGTTAAAACGAGCTAAACGAGTGAGCCGTGTATCAAACTCGACTCGACTCGAAACTCGACGTCAAAACAGTAACTTGGCTCGAAACTCGACTCGAGAAAATTACCTTTGACTCGACTCCAAACTCGACTGGAATTTGCTTCGAGTTTCGAGTCGAGTTGAGTTTTAGCTCTACTCATGCCCATTCCTAATAAAATGCATACTAGGGGAAGGCTTCATTCCTCAGGAATACTTGGGTACCAAATCATCTAGCTTAATTAGGGGCTGAGCTATTGATGTTTGTTGTAAAAATAAATATAATTTACGTCAAAAAACTGAAACTCCAAAAATTGGCTAACTTTGCCCCTTCCCTGCTCCCCCATATAAGCAAGAAGTACAAATACACGATATTACCATGTAGTGGCCTACTTCATTGCTTCACGTATCAATTTTTATGAATCTATCCTCCAAGAGGGGGAATGGCTCCCAAAAAAAAGTTTAAAAAGAAACAAAAGAACACGATATTTACCCTCCTCCCACCGCCACATGGTACCCCCACATAGATAAAATGCACACCAGCGGAAAGCTGCATCCTTCAGGAATAAATTGGTTCCAAAACCATCTTCCAGCCTTAAGTAGAGACTGAGCCATTGAGGTTTAAAGCCCTTATACAGCAGTTGCGTCAATGGGCGTTTAAAGATTAAGAATGCAGACGACCAGTAGAACGTAACACAAAGAAACTGCATATTCAGTGAACAGAAATCGGGAAATCCCGATTTCTTTCTCCGGAATTGAACATTTGGACGGATCGAGATTAGGGAAGCTCCCGAAATTTGATCTAAAGGGTTGAATATAGATGGCAAGCAATACCTGTGAGCGTGTAAAAATGGAATATATATATATGCCTATTTAGATTATTGTTTTAAACAAAATAAACATTTTAAACGTGTTTTTTTTTGTTTAAAACAAAGTACTTTGTTCTAAACGTTAAAAACGTTTTAAACAAAAAAAAAACTTTTTTAAACATAAAAAACTTTTTTTTTTTTTAAAGAAAACGTGTTTTTTTTTCAACTCTGGCTGCCAGTCATCCATTACCCTGCCTAGCATGACAGGGTCCTCGGGAATGCTGGCACACGCGTCAGTAATTCTGCGTTGAAGGTGGTTAATGTCCCTAATCTTGGTAGCATACACAACGGATTTCACGTAGCTCCACTGAAAAAACAATCCGATGGCGTGAGGTCTGGGGAACGCAGTAACCATTCCACAGGTCCTCGCCGACCTGTCCATCTCTGTAGGAATTGCTCATCCAGGTGCTCACGAGCACCTAATCCGAAATGAGGTGGTGCCTCATCATGTTGATAGAACACAGGAAAAGAGCCATCCTCTAGTGCTCCTCAAGCATGTTACGGTAGGCAATTGCATTTAAATTGCTCTCGATGAAGAATAAGCCCACCACACGGGTACTCCACACACCGCACCACACCATCACTTTGTCAGAGCCAACGACCCGAGAACCGTCGTAACAGTGCGGATTGTTGTCACACCAATATCGGTGATTTTGCTTGTTCACCTCGCGCAACACAAAATAAAATAATCTCGTCCGAGAACAGCACGTCATAACGTTATGCGAATTAAGAATTCTGTTGATTTATTCCGCGGCCCACTCACAGAATTCTACCCGGCGGTCTGGATCATCCTCGGTTAGATGTTGCAATAGCTGTATCTTGTATGGGTGCCACTTATGCACAGATACGATTCGGAGGAGGGACATACGGCCTACATCACATTCTTGGGCTAGGCGACGGGTACTAAGGTGGGACTTTTCGCGAATGATGCCAACACAGCAGTGGATGTCGTTTCGTCCGTCGCTGTGCGAGGCCTGCCTGCTTTTGGTTTGTTTTCCACCGACCCGATTTCCTTAAATTTAATTATACTTTCCACACTGCACAATGGGAAATGGGCTCCCGTTCTGTGTGACGAACGTTTAAATCGTCTGCGATCTATCTGCTGCTGTGCTCTCCTGAGATCAACACGATCTCTATACGCTCATCCTTTGTTAGTGCCATTCCGTGTTACACCACCTGAAACAAAAGGGAATCGGTAAAAACTTTGCAAGGGTTGGTCGTAGAGCCAAAAACATTTCACCACTGGATTCTTGAAAAAAAATTCAGTCCTATTTGATGTATCACACAATAGGGTTCCCATTTTAAAAAGTTCCCACCATATGAAGATGGCGGCTGATTATGCCATATCTCAAAAGATTTCCCCTCCCCTCGTCTGTTATCACTTTGTTCCTTTTTTCCAATTCTGAACGGTTTAGATTTTATTCGCGTGTTTCCACACTTTTGGACCACCCTGTACACTGCGATGTTACAGAACATCAAATTCAAATGAATATGAAGATACACAGACAATGCACACAGAATTCCACTCTTCTAATTTTTAATTTCAGAACTTCTTTGCGTGCTTTTATGATCACCAGTGGTGGCTGGCAGTGGTAGAAGATGTAAATCTGGGGTATTATATTTTGCACATTCGGTTCTTTAAATCAGTGGGACCAAGAACATTCGGGAAGGCAGCTCATGCATCCTGAGTACCTTTATCAAATGTTTTGCTAATACTTACACCTTTGAAACTGACAATACCCACAGGAGAAGCTCGTATTACAGAAAAATTGTGCCACTTTTTTTTTTTTTTTTTTTTTTTTTTGTTTGTTTGTTACAAATGCACTGTATTAGACTATCACACGTGCTTTTTAAGACCTGTTTCTTGTTCATGCTTTCTTAGTAACATGATATTTTACTGTACTAGTCATATTTAGTTACATTTTCGCGTATTGTATGTGTTATAGCTGAAAGAAATACATGACGTTGCCCTGTATCTTAACATAATTTTGTACGTAACTTTCCAACGTCTAAAACTCCGTTTCTTTCTTTCTTTCTTCATGAGTACATTATGAACTAAATGTCATTTAGCCTAAATTTCAGAATTTTCAAACTTCCGCTAACAGGCATATTCAAGTGCAGACATTGGCAAAATTCCATTTGTGGCCATATTTGATGTCTTATAAAATCATCACTATTTATTTCTACGATTCCTGTTTCGTCCAGCTGTATATTGTGTGGAGACAAATACGAAGTCCATATAGGCCAGTTTTGTTTCAACTCCTTCCCAGAATTTTCGGGACATAAAAATGGTAATTTGGCTGATGCTCACTTATGACTTCGTGGCATTATTTGAGGCATTTAAAATTGAGGTGGTAAAAAGTTTTTAGCATTGCATTAAAGGCCACTTCATAACTCTTCCACTGGTTTTCATAACTCTCACATCTGTGCCTCTTTCCATTTCTGGGATATTGTAGTTCGCGTGCATCCTGATTTTCTTGTGATTTGCCACACGCCATGTTGGAAATATGGCCACCATGAGCATACGGAATGGAAATCGGTATTTCTAATCGTATCATTGTATTTACGAAACGTACCAATGTGTGTGCAAATTATCAGAATTTTCAAAAAATGGTCGTGCAACCACCATCGTATGATTTTCGGTAGTATGACCCAAAGATACTTTTCGCCATTGCTCAATGTAAATTTAATTTAATGTATTTCAGGTCTTCATTCAGTGATTTTGCACAGAAATATGGAAAAGATGAACGCTTTAAGAATATAGAGAAGATGCGAGAACGGGAAAGTTTATTCAATGAATATTTACTGGAAGTTCGGAAACGAGAGAAAGAAGAGAAAGTGATGAAGAGAGAACAGGTAAGATTATTTCATTCATAATCAAATGTAGGATTTTTGTATTAAAAATGCAACCTTACAATCACCTCCAATTTCACTTTTGTTCTTCGGTGCAGAGAAAATAAACATAAATGCAGGAAGTTAAAATATCAAGATAAATTCGTATTTCTTAAATTAATTTCAGAGAAAAAATTGAATGCGAATTATGTTCGTGATTAATTACTGTAATCACAGTACTTGATTAGTTTTTGGGTCAATATTTAAAGTTCTGTCGATTTTTGAAAACTTCTTTCCTCTAATCTGCTATACCAGTATTGAAGGAATTTTGGTGCTGTCGTGAGTTCTGTGTAGAAGAAACTTCTTAGGTAAATTGAGATTAAAACGTAAAGTCTGTGTTATGTATGTTTAGGATTACATCAAAAATGTAGTTCGCTTTATTGCTTTACCTCTCAATCTGTCTTATAAATAGATATTTGTGTATATTCATTAAGGATATGTAAGGATAAATATTTGTTAAATAATCACATCATACTATTTTAATGTTTTCACTGGATTATCAAATGCAGATTTTTTTCTTTGCACCAAGACATTCTGGTTGGATTGATAAGGTTGCTACTATAGTATCGAAATTCCGATGAAACGATACAGGAACTAGTTTTATCCTGTATATGCAATAAAACAACTGTGGCATCGTAAAGAACATTTAAAACGCCCTTTTACTTGAGGACAGTATTTTCTAAGATGAATTTATACGAACAATTTAAAAATTAATCACGTGTTTCAGATTATAAATAGGATATCCATTTGACGTTTGTGTAGTTTAAGATTCAGAAGTCTACAAGTTTTACAAGTAATATAATAATAATAATAATAATAACAACAACAAAGGAGAGTAGATTCCAGGTGCTCTTTGAATGTTGTGTACTATTAAGAAGCCTTCTTGCGTATAGCACATGCTGCTATCTAAATAGCAGTGTTTGACTGTCTGCGTAGTTAAAATAATAATAAATAATAGTATAAAATCAATCAATTTATCCGATTATGTTTTGGTTTTTATCGGAGACTTATTGTTGCTTTGGATATAGTCACTGAAAGGGAAAAGAACTGGTGAAGAAATTGAAAAGCAGAATAAATATGTATGCCATTACCAGGTGACAGGAATAAGTGAATCTGGGTATAAAGACTGGGAACTAAATTAGGTCGGGCACGCTCCACATTATTAATTCATCAATTTTCTATGATGCGATTAATGACAAATACGTGCACATATATACGCAACTTCTGCTGGTCTCTTGTGCAGTAATTTTCTCTGCCCGTGTCTGCGCGCATTGTACTAGGTTCGATCCTCCATAGAGCTCCACACGTCGGATCTCATTTGAAGCGCTTTGTCTCGTTCGTATATCCCAAGTTCTGAAAAGGGACTTCAAACAAATCAGTCAATTGACTGACTTTCGGCTTGTCTTCTGCGATTTATTTAGTGTTTTCTTCTCATTCTTATGAGTTCCTTAAAATCTTGACACAGCCACATGTTCATCCATCATAGCATTCATCAAAGCTGACAGTCACATACTACTTCATTTATGACTCCCAGCAAAACAGAAATGTATTCACTGAAATACGTATTTTAAAGTGCTTCACTTGCCTACGAGATGACAATATGTATCGCTGGCGCACGCTGAACGGCAGTTATTTAAAAATAACATCTCAACTTAAGACATTCAAACAGGTGGAACTGTAGACTGTAATTAGGTTTCTATCGTCAAAAGGACAGAAACCGCCGTAAGTAGGTCATAAATTGTTTAGAACGGTATGGTAATAAGTGTATGATGTAACTAGTGTGTAATTGTAAAAGGAGGGTGCGTAAACGTGTTCGATAAAATCTGTTTCGGACGGCCACGCACACCTCATACACAAATGAATGTTGACACTGTGAACAAAGTGATTCAACGGGATTTGTGGGCAACAATCGTGGCAATATATGCAGCATAATCCATGAAGTACATAGGCATCACAAAGTATCAGCTAAAGGTTACGCCACTGCACATTGAAACTGAATGGTATGCTATCTTGTACATTTGCTTCGGTGCGATAGGGGTAGAAACGCATTCCTGAATCCCATTGTTACCGGTGACGAATTGTGGGTGTTTTCTAAACTCTGTAGGAAAGGTATTGCTCACTGTGATTTGGGACATACAGGATATGAATCTTTCTGATTCTGCAGTAAAAGGACAGACCGTGAATGCTGGCGTGTATTACGCCACACTAGATCGCATACGAGTTTCCTCCCCGGAAACGTCTCACAAAGCTTCAGAAGGAGGTCTCAAGACTTTTACCTTTTGGACTATGAAAGGAACACCTTACTGGCCAATGCAGCAGAAACAGTGAGATCATCTCAGGCTTGCGTCGAGATTCTCGAGGCCGTGAGATAGTCTGTTATGCAGACCTCAAAATGTTCTGCAAGGAACTGCAAGAAAGTGTGCTGCAACTGTTGGGCTTCCTTGGGAGAGTGTAAGAGGAATTTTACAAGAAGACCTGCACTTTCACCCTTATAAAATTATGATTGTCTAAGAACCTAGACCAGTAGAATTTTTAAGACGTCAACAGTCATGTGAGAAAATCCTGCATTATGTCCCAGAAGATGCTGTTCGTGTTGTGTAGTGAAAGAGCATATTTCCAATTAAGGGGTTACATAAACAAGATTTCCACTATTGATCTGATCATAACCAGTTAAAAACTGTTTTCAGTACTTTTTTTTTTTTTTTTTTTTTTAATTTTTGAATAAACAGTTATATATATTTGTTTTATTACCCTTTAAAATGTAAAAAGGTTTATTGGGCCATCCTGTACAATTACAACGACGTAATTTTCTGTTTTCATTAATCGTGTCTTTTCCCTCTACTCTTACCGACCAACATGTCACATTTAGTTTCATATTTCGCTACTAAACTCTCGACTTCTAACTTAGTAACTCTATTCTATGACTCTAGACTCCCACTATGACTCTCGTCTAGGCGCTTTGCAGTTACTTCACTGTTCTTATAGTTTTCTTTTCATTTTGTTTTTTCCCATCTCTGACGAAACGATCAGCATTTTCGTTAAACGCGTCAGCACATAGGGAAGTGATGAAATAGAAGAAAATTTCAATAACAAGATGAGTAGAGTGAAGCATGTAGGTGAACGCCGTGTTGAAAATACTGATAGTTTACTTTCTTTTGTGTTGTGTGATCAGTTAATTGTTGGTTTATGATTACTCCAAATCTCTATCGAGTCTGTTGGTTATCGTTTCTTGTGATAAACTAGGAACACTTGAATACACCTTCCTGGGCCATATATATATTTTCCTATATTGGCAAGTAATAACTGCCATACATTTCAGTATGCTTTGTTGCGTAGTTTGTAGACAGTGAATAAGTTCAATAGTGCCTACATCTCCGCTACGTATGTCAAAGAAAATTTAATATAGAAAATTTTAACGCATTAGGCACAACGGCGTTGTACTTGTTAATATGAAACTGTTCTTTTCAAATTCACTTTAGACTATCGTTATATACATTTATTAGTGTCTTTGTTAGTGCTGCCATCTGTAGAAATTTTATGTGTCGAAGTTTGTATCTATGTCTTTTAATTCCTTATTTTCAAACTCAATCCTTGGTTGTCTTACTTAAGTTGTCAACATCATATTCCTATTCAACTTAACTTTCGTGTTTTTCAAATTAAGTTCGTTTACCATTACATGAACACATAACTAAGGAAGTTCGTAAGTTTTCGCTAAACGCGTAAGCATATAGGGAAGGGATGAAATAGAAGAAAATTTCAATAACAAGATGAGTAGATTGAAGCGTGTAGGTAAATACCGTGTTTGAAATACAAATTTACGAAATTTTGTAGTTTGCTCCTCAGTTTCTATACCAGTTCTTTCTTTAACCTTAAGAGTGACTCCATACACGAGGTAATAATTAAATCTTCACATCGTTCATCTTTTGATATCTGAAGGAGGGCACGGTGACTCAGTGGTAGAGTGCACATCCGGTGCGTGGGGTTCCTGTTTGATCCTTAGCCAAGTAATTTTGTAGTGGACATCATGTCCATGAGTTTTCTAGGGGTACTATCGTTTCCTCCTACATTCTCATTTCACCAAATATTCCATCATTCAGTTGCCTTTACCATCCGTCTCCTTTAGCCTAAAGGGCATTATTGTGAAATGTTGAACTGAAAGGTTTCACTTGATCATGATATTTGAGGAAGCGATGTTTGTTTTTTGAGTATGGAACATGAAAGTGTGTAACGGAGAGGTGATTTAAAGAAGTTAACCACTTTGGATAATTATGCCACAATTGCTTTCTTTTTAATGCTGTATTGTTAAGATGATAGATTTCTTTCAGATTATTTTAACTTCGTTTGTTCTCGTATGTCAAAGTTAAAAAATAAAAATGAATTTCGATTTTGGAAAAAAATCATACAGGAGTTAGGCTTAAGAACTGTTATGAGTCTTTCCAAGTTTAATGGGAAAACACGTGATATTTTTTCCAATGTTCTAAGAATGGAGCCTGGTGAAGAGACGAGTGAAATCGATTTCAGTTTCTGGAAATCAGTATGGGTTAAGAATAATAGTGATCCACTTTGTTATTTGAAATGATATTTATTAAGGGTGCTTTTTTATCAGCGAATAGATTGCAAACCAAATGTCAAAGTATAGTAGTGAACTTAACTCACCTACTGCGAGTAAAAATACTATTGTATTAATAGGAATAGGTAATAAAGCATATGGTCCTGAGCTAAGGTGAAGTCTTATCAATATTTGACTCTCTTAATCAGTTTAAACCTAAAAAGAATGTTCTATACATTCGGACATATATTTCTAGGTCCGCCTGTTTTAACATGACTATTTCTATGTTGCTATTTGAATACATGATCTTTTTCAGTGGATTTTATTTTGATATTTAGAGTGTTAATATTTATATACGTATACAGTAATTGGATGTAATAGTGTTCAAAAAAGATCTTAACAAATATAGTCAGTAGTGACCAATTTTATTTAATTACTTTCTTTGAATAGATTTCAATTATATGTATATGCTAGTACATAAATATTTATGCATTTATACAGATTTTTTAAAATAAATATGTCTAAATTTAAATGTTTTCTAATTTTTGTGCCCAGGTTTATTGAATTATTTTCATTGAATAGAGTTCAAATACATGTATATGCTAGTACATGAATTTTTATGCGTTTATACAGAAACATCAATTTCTTTAAAAAATAAATAAATATGTCTAAATTTAAATGTTTTCTGATGATTTTTGTCTTTCATCGATGATTTTTTTATTTATTTATTTTAGAGTAGTTTTGATTTGTATCTTGTTGCAGTCTGTAGAGTTTATTTTTACAGGAATTGATTTGTCTTATTTCCAGCTTAGTTTACTTTAACACTTAGAAAGGAATGGTTTTATTAGTTTTATGTGCTAACATGTTAGTTTACTTTACGATGAATTTCTTTTCCAGCTACGTTTAACAAAACACTTTAAAATGTTAGAGCAAATACATTTTTCGTATCGAATTGCGTTATATATATTTTTAACAGAAGTAAAACAGGAGTTGTGAAAGAGTTTTCTTTTGATCATTTTAACTTGATAGAAAAATAATATAATTCAATTTGTCAAAGGATTATTGTCAAGCACTTAAAAGAAAGAAAAGAAAGATCTAGAAAACATTTCGTAATTTTGGTGGAAAGTAATCTTGATCTGCACAGATATTTTATATTGGTAGTGGTTAAATTAGAGACAACCAAATTTTCGTCTGTTATGTTGCACTGTACTTAAAAATTCAGGAATCGGCTTTAATCATATGAATGAAATCTTGCATATGTTGTTACGTAAATTTGTTTCGAGAATTCAATAAGAGTAAGTACAACTGTATTTATTAAAAGAAAAGCTAGATTTTTTCTTTCATAATTCAGAATAAGTTTTACTTTTTTTTCTCGCCTGTAATTATAAATTTCTTCCTAGATTGGGGTAAATACTTAATTTTATATATTTTATGAGACTGAGAGTTTACTGTTCTAAATATTTTATTTTATTTATTTATTTATTTTTTTTTTCGTGATGCTCGTTAATTCTGACCTATCTTTTACAATCTTCGAAAAGATTACAGACGAACGACAAGAGGTGTGCTTGACACAAAATGGTAAAAATGAATGTTTTTAATTGAGTAGTTATTATTTAATCGTAAAATTTTCTTCATATTAATACCTTGCAGTGTTTTTTGTTTGTTTGTTTGTTTTTTAATAAATACCTAGATGATGCTCTGACGAAAATCAATACTAGATTTTAATCTCGTGTATGATGTATAGTGGCGGATCATAGCATAGTTCTGGCAAAATGACAACTGGAATAAGTGTGCTGGAAGAAGAACTATGCCTGATGTGCGTATGTACTTCACATTGCATTAAAATCTAGACACGATTTGTTACACCAGTACTACCAATATGTAAAATTATTAACAATATTTAATATGTATATATATGTTTTCCGCTTCCAATAAGCAAATTATTTATTAAATGTGAGATTAAAAAGATGAAATGTTTTGAGTAATATTAGAAATGATGGGGATGTTTACGGCATTCTGGTATGCCATGATATATCAAGCAATAAGAGCGAAGTATCAAACCTAGAAATGCATGCTTAACAATAAGGTATCTTTAAAAATACTTAAAGGGATTTGAATTTTTACCAATGTGCTATTTTTATGTTGAAAGATGTCCATATGTGCTCTTTTTCAGGCCAGTATTTAATCAATGTAAAGTTGTTACATTTCAGACTTGTACAGTCTTACGTTAGTTATTATATATATATAAAACTTACTATCTGAATGTTATTTTTTAAAAAGACTTTTCTAAAGATAATTAGCCTCATTCAGTATATTCAGTATTCTAGAGTAGATATTGAAAGATATGAATGATATGGCAAAACAACCAAATTCATAATTTGCACTTTAGTAGTAATATTTCAATTTTCACTGAAATACTTTCTGAATAAATTCATTAAAAATACTTGTGATACAATGAGATTATTCATGTACATATTCTTGAAGACAGTTTCTTGCATAAAATTCTTACGTTTTATTAAAGTAATAACTATTAGTATTTTTTTTTATTATAAAATATATTAAAACATATTGATAATCGTAAAATATGTCTGTATTTATTTATATTGAATTTTCAACTAGAAACAAAGAAAATCTCACGCATCTACTTGTGTTAAAATCATTTGAGAGATTTCATTTTTTTTTCTGTAATTTTGACAGTACCATAGTCACTAACTTACCGCTTAACTCTATTCACTTTCAAGTCGTCAACACCTTTCCAGTTCTCTGTGTTCCCGCCCTGATTGCGTCAGGATGCCTGTGCCGTTGCCTAGCAACCAATCTAATCATTGCCAAGTTTTACGGGATAGCTCAGTCTCAGGACAGAGCAATGCCTTATGATGGGTGATGTGACGGGTACTGGTCTTGATTTCCGTTTTGTTCCCTAGGAAAGATTTTAATATTTATGATATATTTTTTTAACAAATATGAGAAATTTTAAAGATACTTTTAAGCTCTAATGTAACTCAGTTTCTATTAATTCTTAGCTTTTCTTGCTATGTCAGTTTTATATTAGTGCAATCAGGAATTTTTAATTTTTTTTTTTACATAAAAATGCATCAAATATATGAGAGACGAGAGAGGTAATAAGAAAGTTTTCAAATTCTAGATTTTTACTGTAAAATGCCATACACTGAATTTTAACTGATAATAATTAATACTATTATAGTAGAAGTGTTTGGAAGGAATTTATAATCGTGAATTTTGCAAATCTTTATTTTCCTTTTTCTATAGGTTTGGCCATTTGATATTTTTATTCCCGCATATATAAATATTGATGTTTTACTAACAACTGCTTGAATTGGATTCTTCATCAAATATGTTCTTTGAATTTCAGTGATACACTCTTAATAATATTTTCAGTTTCTTTCAGTTCATTGTGTAAAGAAAGAAGAATGTACTTTTACATTGATTAAATAACTTTTATCTAGTTAATGTTTTCACTACATACTTAAAATCAGGGGCTCAGAAGGTCATCATTTTAAACTTGAGCTGAAAAATGAGTCTATACTTTCTCAAGCAGTTTTTACGCAATTCAAATATGCGTTAAATATACCCATATTTCGTTGGATGTAGGTGTGGCTGTAATAAATACTAAGAGTAATCCAAACCTAAATTCCGAATGAATTATGTACAATTAAAATACAGTAGGTATATCATGACATCCTGATACATTGGACTCAGACGTAGTCTTTTAAGGTATCCGTAGTTATTTGTCACTGTTCCTTAGAAGCCGTTATATTCTAATTTCGAAATATTGGCAAATATATAACAATTCTTTGGTAGATTTCATACATACACATACCGTGAATTCATTTTTTATGTTATCTAAAAAAATGTTGATACACTATAAAACGAGAAATTCTCGAGCGAATTTGCGTCCGTGCGCGATGTTGCAATGCAAACCAGGGTTTGAAAAAACCCATTTTTTTTTTTTTAAAAAAAAAGCCCAACCCACCTAAGCCCGTATGAGTTTTTTCGGATTTAATTGGGTTTTTTCGAAATATTTCAATGTCTTTGGGGTAAAACTGTTAAAATGTAATTTATATTTCAAGATTATCATTGTCACAACTTGCAACAACTTTCTATTCAGTGCAATTTTGAAAAATTGGCCGCCATTTTGAAATTTTACATTGGATCGCCGAGAAAATCTATACAGCAAATTTAGAGTATCTCGTGCTTCTACTCTGAAAATTTCAACTTGAAAGACCGAAAATTGCTCTTTGTAGCATGAATAACAGCTGTTTTGAAAAAATGGCCGCCATTTTGAAATTTTACGTTGGTATGCCAACTTAAAAGACTGAAAGTGGTACCCTGTAGTATATGTGGTACACCAGGGGCGGATAGCCTCCAAGGAAGGGGGGGGGGATCAGAGCTCATGGAGGTGAAATATTCGTCTAATGATCTAAAGAAGGAATGAACAAATGTAGATCAAATCATCCTAGGAGCCTCAGTGACATTCGCCAAATGTTTTGTTTTGTTGAAGTTCACTTCCGATACTTTGTGCGTTGAATTACGGGAATTTCCCGAGCACTTGTTGCAAGACAGTTCTTTCCAGAAAATTAATTTAAAACATTTAAATATATAATTCATATTTTATAAAGTAAATGTTTCAAAAAGTCTTAAATGAAATTAAATATTTTCGAGCGTAAAATAAATGGTTTTATGTTGAAGTATTCACTTCCGATGCTTTGTGCGTTCAATTGCGAGAATTTCCCGAGTACTTCTTTCACGACGGTTTTTTCCCCCCTCGAAAATGCAGCTTGCTTTCTTTACTGTATATCGAAACTTCAATTATATAGTACGGAATTTTGAATTGAGCACTTGAAATAGTAAGCGTTACGTAGTCTTCGGAACTCCGAACATTAAGCTTTTAAATTTGACAAGAATTTTTACGCTATTACTGGTGTTGATTCCACCAAATGCTTATTTGAACAGTAGCAACAAATAACTGAACTAAACTTTTGTTGTTGGAAAACCAACTTTTACTGAAGAATACTTGTGTTACCATTAAAGGTAATTAAAAATAATACTAGTAGTTTTATTAATGCACTGCATATTTATTGGTAGTATCGGCACCTATGGCCTTAAACCCGTCAGACATGTGAGGGATAACGTCCTTCGGCGTCGCCGAGCATACTATTCATGTAAAGTATTTTCTAAAACATAAAATTACATATTTTACTTCAAGCAGCCTATAAGCATAGTCCATACATTAATTTGTTCTATAATTATCTCAAGCTGAGGTAAGGTTTCTTATTCATTCAGAACTTTATAAAGGTCTTATGTTGAAAGGTGTTCTATACTTTAATGCAAAAGCATCTAATTCGCCCAAGGAAAGGCCAAAATCTAATAAGAATAACTTTCAATGTGATCACCTTAGTTGTACCAAGAATATACTAACAAAAGGCTCAAAAACCTAGTGGGTCCAACCCGAAAAAATCCACCGGTTTTTTTCGGGCTGGGCCCACTTGAGCAAACCCTGATACAAACATACCTTAGATACTGCCCAAATTTAAACGGATTTGACCATCAACTGTGTCATGTGTATATATATATATATTTGTGGTCACTTCGCGTAGTTTCCTTGGGTTCGCATCACATAAAAAGGATTTTAAGGATCAGTGTCAATTTGGGTCAGTTGAGCTTTGTAGCGGTCTCGCCATTGTAGAACTTGCAGAAGTTTAGCTAATAATAATAACTTATGAAAATCGGTGAACTGTGCATCACGTGCCATTGTATTCTAAACTTCGTGTTTACTCTTCTAAACTGTTGTTTCAATGTACAAGTCCACTCTCTCACTAGGACGTGTCCGTCCTACTATAGTAAAAGGTGTTACTAACCTGCGTCTTATTCCTTCTAGTATATTGTGGTATTCTGCCATTATTCTAAGTGCGCATTTCCGTGTTCAATTACCGTAATCAATTATTCACTGAATATGAGAGCTGATTTACTTTGATTTGGTTTAGAGTTTAGTGTCCCATTCAGTAGCAAGGCTAAGATACATGGACATACAGATTAGCATAGGATCCAAATCATATGAGCTCGCACCGGAAATCAAAGCTAAGTCATCCGCGCTACAGGCGCATATGCTATCCACATAGACACGCGAGAGACTGAATAAAAGAGTTATTTCCTCAGATTCTCACTTACTTGGAAAACCTGGAAAAGTCATGGTATTTCATGAAAAGCTTAAGAAACCTGAAAATGTCAAGGAATTTTAAGTACGGATATTTACTTCTCGGAACTCGTTTGTCTTTTGCGGTACCGAACTATTTGGTAAGGGATATTTTATAAAATAATTAATTTGTTTTGCAAAATTTACCTACACACACTCTAAATATGTACATACATAGTAGATTAGGAACCCCCCTGGTCGGGACAAACATAGTTACTTTTTTGCTTTATATAGACCTGGATATTTGTAAATCGTGACCTGGAAAAGTCAGGGAACTCGTGCTCGCCAAATAGGTGAGAATATTGTATACGCAATTATACAGACAGGTGAGAAATGACATTGCTTGGTAAATGAGTCAGGAGGTTGGACTTAATGGAGTACGAGCGAAGATACCTTACTTATTTCCACCGGAGGTTCTTTCGCATCTTTATGAAAGCCAAGTAAGAGCGGGTTTAACACATTTTAACTATAGTGGCTGTTTTTGAGATGATAATTATAATGTGTCTTTATTCTTGACCCAATAATTGTATATTACCGAAAACAGTGGTTTGTTTAGTTTTCATAGTATTTGAAATTGAGATAATTAACAGGAACGAAAAACTTGTTCAGTGAAATTTCATTAACCTATTGTGTATCTAGTTATATTAATGTTTGTGGTCGCCCGTGGAATAAATTGTTTAATGTTAGCATGATTAAAAGTAATAATTCTTGACGCACCATAGAGGAAGAATTGCGTTTACATATATATATATAATGTATTAATATTCTTACATTGATGTATAAGGGCCATTACATGTGAAATCAACCAATGAAATGGCAAAATCTGACCTGACGATCTTAGATTTTTGTAAAAATTAGTGCATAGCTTTATTACAGTGGGAGATGAAAAAATCCCAAATATTACGTCTCTTCTCCTGAAAGTGTCCCCATACAGGGTGTTCAAAAATGCCAAAAAACGGCATTTTTTCATTTACAGTGATTATTAAAAATTTTTATAAAATGGTTAATATGTGCACTAGAGACGTGGAACAAATACCATTGGAAAGCTTAAAGATTGCTCTACAAGTTGTAATGTATTGAAAAAAACCTGTAAAATAAAAAATAACACTTCAAAAATTCAAATTAAGATTTGAATTTTGAATTTCGCGTAGAAATGTCCCCCTGAATTTGTTCAAAATTGTCCAGATTGTAGTCTCATATGTGTACTAAAACACCACAAAGTTGTATTTTGGGCACTCAGTGGGATCTGATTCAAAATTCAACATAACCAAGCATTGCACTATATTGACCATGTGAATATCTGGGTTCAGATCGATAACCATTTGCCTGGAGCTATTTACCTGCAGCATCAAATGAATTTATATTCAGTTTCATTCGTTTCTCGATGTATTCATTTGAATTTACACAATTATCCACCTTTTGAGTTATTTAGAGAGGTATTACGTTTCCAAACAGTACTTAATACAGGTCATTATTCTTGTTAGTCAGTATGGATGTTTCTAAATTTATGTTAGCTACGTTGATACATGTTATTTTCATTCCTTTGTTTCAGGATTGCTATTACAGAACATATTATGAAAGGGAGGGATATATTTTTCTCCTTTTCACAATATTTGTATCAAATGTGTTACGATACAGTGACACTGCTCACAATCACTTCACACATTTTCAGCACAAACAATTAGTCAATAAATTATTTTTCCTATTTCATTTATCCACTTCCACACATCTGTGACAGAATCCTGAAACAAAGGAATGAAAATAACATGTATCAATATAAATTTAGAAACATCATACTGACTAATAAGAATAATGATTTGTATTGAGTACTGTTCGGAAACGTAATACCTCTCTAAATAACTCGAAAGGTGGATAGTTGTGTAAATTCAAATGAATACATCAAGAAACAAATGAAATTGAATATAAATTCCTTTGATGCTGCAGGTAAATAACTCCAGGTTTTGAACAAATTCAGAAGGACATTTCTATGCGAAATTCAAAATTCAAATCTTAATTTGAATTTTTGAAGTGTTATTTTTTATTTTACAGGTTTTTTCAATATAGTACAACTTGTAGAGCAATCGTTAAGCTTTCCAATGGTGTTTGTTCCACGTCTCTAGTGCACATATTAACCATTTTATAAAAATTTTTAATAATCACTGTAACTGAAAAAATGCCGTTTTTTGACATTTTTGAACACCCTGTATGAAGACACTTTCAGGGGGGGAGAGGTAATATTTGGGAATTTTTCATCTCCAACTGTAATAAAGCTGTACACCAATTTTTACACAAATCTGAGATGGTCAAGTCTGATGACTTGTTGATTTGACATGAAATGTCCCATAAGTAAGTTAATTTAAATTTGAGACTCCCGAATTTTTTTGGCATCATGATTAGGTGGAGTAATTTTACAATATGTAATCGTGAGACATACATATTGTGCCTTCAGTGAAGTGCTTAGTGAGGCCCAAAAATGAGTATCTCGTTCTTGTGAAAGGAATACTTAAGACCTACGTTTGGGTTTCATGATTATCGAACTGTTAAGGTAGCATACCGCAGAGAGGTCTTATGACTTGTTTGTTAAGATGGCATACCTGAGGAGAAAATAAACTTGCATGTATTTGCAATATTATACTGCTAGCATACGGAAGAGTTCTCGTGCATGCTCCAGGTTACATGAAAACATGCGGAAGAGAATGTAGAGTCATCAGACACATAACAAATTGATAACCACTCGGTGCTCATAATTTAAGAATAGTTCAGAAAAATGCACACAGAAACATATGGTGTATGGATATCGCTTCGCGAAACCCTACCAAACCACTTATGATGAAAGTGGCCGAGACCCAGTGAATGGTGGCGCTGTAGTCAGATGAATGACACAACAGGGTGAAACCGCTGTTTATAGGTGCTATCAAGAGGACGTGTGCAATTGGTCGCGGATGTATTTATGGTTATGATGGGAGAGCACTGTAAACGCATATTGATGACGTAACGACAGGCAGGATAATAGCACGACTGAAGGCAGGTGAAACGCAGCAGGTCGTGTCGCAGGAGGTGTATGTTCCACAAAGTGTCATCTTTTGAATATGGCAACTATTCAACAGACGGGAAACGTGACCCGGCGCTACAGTAGAGGACGTCTGTGGTATACAATTCCAAACGAAAACCGGTATCTCACAGTAAGTGCCCGCAGACGCAGATAGTGAGTTTTGCAGGGGACCACGCATGAGACCTTACTGCTGCCAGTGGTACAGTTGTTTTCCGGGCAGATAGTGTACAGATGACTCAGTAGGAATGTTAGAGGCCATACCATTCAGCTAACATTCTCGAAATACTCGTGTAGAGGTGGGTGTGTTTTGGGTGGGTGGAATTTGCATGAGTGCACGTACACCTATTCATGTCTACCACAGAGAAACTGTAATAGACCAGGTGTACCGGGATATCATTCGAGGCTGTTTCCCACTTCCACACTGATGGACAATGCCAGGCCATATCGAACTTCCATCGTGGCTGTGAATACCATGTCTTGGAGATCGTTCGACCCCAATCCGATTGAACACGCGTGGGACGCTCTCGGTCGTCGTATTGCTTCCCGTCTTCCACCCCTACTAATGCTTCCAGAGCTCCAACAGGCACTAGTACAAGAATGAGATATCATACCACAAAGGCTGCTCGATATCCTAATCCGAAGTATGCCAGCATGTTGTGCTTGTCACGATGTACATGAACATCACATTCCACACTGACACCAATTTTCGTGTTCATACATTGTGGACCAATATTTTGTCCACACCTTGAAGATGTACCACATATACAAGTTTGGTTTTTCGTCTCATTTTTGCAGTAGTGTGCATTTGGAAATAATGTTTTCTATGACCAGCATGTTTTATTTGGATTTCTCAATTTTTCTGAATCACCCTTAAGCTAAGAGATTGGGTGGAAATTCTGTTATTAAAACGCTAACTTGAGAGACCGCTCTGATTGGGTGGCTTTAAGGTCAGTTAGGCTGTTCAAAGTAGGCTACATCATCAAAATATGACGTATAACCTTATTTTTAAAAGCTCTTGTTCGAGTCAAGACAACCAGAATTGAGCTCCTTATATGTGTGAGAAAGAGCTGAGATATTTTTGGAGTTGTCTGTAACTACGTGGTCAGAAGTCTGGATGTATCATTGAATACACAGGTTAAAAATTTGATAATAGTGAAAGTTATGGATGTTCACGTGTTGCAGTGTTTTGTCACGCTTACATGCTGTTTTTCAGATCTCAGTTCTGTTCATGTCAGTTATCTACTTTCGAGTAATATTGGGTTTTGATGAAAATTTTATGAGATAGATTATCATTTTAACTGTTTCGAATCTGAATACGTATTTCGCGCAGTTAATTTCGTTGCTTGAACAATTGCCTCAAATAAATCAGTTCTTACAAGCTATATATGCAGATAATGTGATCAGAACACTTTTGATCTGTATAAAATTCAAGCAGTTGTTCTATAAACTAACAAAACATTAAGGAAGCATGATTGTAGTTTGTTCCTAGTTGTGAGCAAATTCAGAGCCATAGTTTGTTAAATGTATTTGGCTATTAAATAATAATTTTCGTAAGAGTTTCTTCAGTTGTGCTCGGCATCTACAATTACGTAAACTGATGATTCGTTGTGTGTCAGAATATTATAATAAATGGTTTGTATATAATACATATATTTTACCAAAATAAGTGATAGACAATTACTTATTCAACGTTATTTTTATGTATATTTTTAAAAATAAGTTTACATAGTAGGCAAAATAATGATCCATATATTTTACACTGCGTGAAGTTGCTAGGACACACCCACATACACACACACTGACTCATAACTTTTGTTCACACTACTGCGTGTCTATGTATTGTTATCAATATGCCTCTAGAGGGCACTAGTGAGCCATTGTGCTTATCAGTAAAGGCAGGCGTGCTCTGTGAGCGTCGTTATAGAAAAAAAATTGAGACAGGAGTGGGAAGGAGACACCCTACGGGATACGGTACAGGTCGTTATCAGTGCAATATTATCGCGCAAAGTATATAATCTGTTAAATGATAAAAAGGGTCAGTTGATCTAAGTTATTATAATCGTTTCAGAGCTTTTGGTCGGCTTGAGACAAGTCAAAATGTCATAGAAGCTGCACGTGTGATGGGGTATCAAAGAGTTTTTTCTTAACTTCAAAAAGTTGCTGTTATAAGAGGAACAACTGTGGTTGGTGAGATTAGTAGAGATTGTGAAAGGTGTACAACAGTTCGACAGGATCGATATATAGGTTTGTCATTTTTGAAATGGAATCTATCTGTTACTCTACCCCAGAATTGCTCACATGTTTGCCGGTGCTTCTGGTGTCTGTATCATCTAGAACAATTTTACGACGACTAAATTAATGTTGCACTGTATGTCCAGAAACCAGTGAAATACGTTCCATTATTCCCTCTCACGATCGTATCAGATTATGGCGGTATGGGGAGAGGAAGATAGTTCAATGTAATGTTTTTCAGATGACTCACGGTTCTGTGCGTCAAGTGATTCTAAACATCACATGATGTGGATCGAACGGTGATCACATCATTTACAGCAAAACTGTTAATGTGACGCATATGGGGGGTCTTGGAGCTATGGAATGGGTGGATAGAATGACAAATGGAAAAGCACACTGCATATCTTCGACGCAGGAGGACAGTATTCTAGCAAAATTCTAAAAAGATACAATCGTTTTTTCGTGGAGCAGTGGGTCCTTACTTTGTTTATGTGGATAACATACAGGACTATCCAAGTTACAGAGACCTAGAGAGTGAAGATGTCAACTGTTTGAATTGGCCAGTATATTCCCCAGGCGTTAATCACTTCGATAAAGCCTGGAATGCTCTCGGAAGACCAGTTCTACAAAGGAATCCACCACACTGGATCCTCCAGGTTTTTCGAAGCTGTCCTTAGGGACGACTTTGACGACATACCTCATTTTACTGAACATACTCGTCGATACCATGCAAAACAGATCTGCATGGTGCTATGCTGTTCGAGGTGGCCAAACGCATTACCAATATTATCAGAACGCAGAGGGCACTGTGGTTCAGTGGTAGAGTGCTCACGTCTGGTGCAAGTTGTTTCGAGCCCAGGCCTGTGAGTGTCGCGAAGAACATTATGTCCTTTGGTTTTCTCGAGTTTTCCCACTTCGTCTACGTTCTCATTCCACCGATTCTTTCACCAACCGTGTGTTTCGTTTAGCTTACAAGTGGGAACTGCACTTAATGTTAACTAGCCAAAGTGATTTGCATCTTGTTTTTCGGTTTATCACGTAATTTCAGCCATCTTCTGAGAGTTCGATTATCAAGAACATGAAAATGAGTAAGTTTAATTTAAAGAAGTGTAACATTCTATAAAGTAATTATAATTTGTACTAGTATATTGGTCACTTGATGTATGCGGGTCATGTCCCCAGAAGTAATGGGTAAATATGTTGTTTGTTTACTAGCAATTGTCAAGCATTGTAGCATTGTATGTAAAAGTGACCTGCTTCACCGGAGGTTTTATATATATATATATATATATATATAAATATACAATTTGTGTAATTTGTGTTAGGAACAGTCCCCCCATAGGCAGTTAGATCATATTGATGCTTGACACTTACGAGATTTAGTTCATACTTACTTCAGTGTTCACTATAGAAGTTTTTTTTTTTTTTTTTTTTCATTATTGGAGCAAAAGATCCAATATATTTCAGGCAAAAATTTTCTTGTAGTTATTAGCTCTTCCTGATTAATGCTTCAATAATATTGTTAGATTTAAGAAACAAATGAATTTATATGTACTTAAATACTTCAACTTGACGCTAGGCATGTGTCACGTAACATGCGATGTTTCTTACAGGTTGTTTAGTTCTTATTTTATCTGATTATAATTATTGAAGCATATAAAAGCACGAGCAGGCACGTAGCCAGGATTTCGAAATAGGGGGGGTCCGTGACGAAATACTGTGGTTATCACACCAGGGGCTCGATCATTCTAAATTATTTTAGTAGCAACATATATTCGTTCGTTTAGCCAGGATTTCGTAATCTGGGGGGGGGGGACATTAAATACTATCATTACACACCAGGGGATCGAGCAATCTAAACTATTTTACTGACAACATACCCATATTGGTCTTTTAGGACAATAAAATGAAGACATGTTAGTAAGTATTTTGAGAAGAAAAACTATGAAGAAATCTTGAGTGAAAGAAAATAAAAAAGTATTGAAAAAGATATAGACTTCCGAGGTCATTCGAATTCGGTTCTACTTGTCTTCTTTCTTTTTCTTTTTCTTATCTTCGTTTAATGCCACCAAGGATAGCAACGAGATAGTCTTTCGGGAGTAAAGACATCCTATAAAATGGATTAGAGGTGCCGCGAAATTCAAAATGGCTCATATTATTGGTGATTCTGGCCATTTCTTAAGTTCTACCTGAGAGTCTATGTTATCTATGCAGATAGATGGAATTCGGAATGTTTCGTTATAATAATACCAATTTTCTACTCCCCCCCAATTTCCCCCACACAAAGCTCCTCATAAGAAAGAGTAACCAAACACTTACTGTAGCTTTATATTTTTGACGCTGATTTATCTTTTTTCTCGTTTCTTTTTGTTTCATCCTTCCTTAATATTTTTCATTTCTGGATCTGAAGTGGGGGGGGTCCGGACCCCCCGGACCCACCCCTTGGCTACGTGCCTGGCACGAGGTGCTAGAATAACGTCTCCTTTCCATTTCATTTTTGCCGACTTAAGTACTGTCGGTGGAAAATTCTTGAGTATTTAAACAGATTATTCTGTAAGTCAAGAATCGCGAACTTTCATTGGAATATTTTAAATTTTCCATTTGTAATTTTTCCAGTGCTAATCTTGACGTATGTACAGGCGGTTAATATAGTGCACATACTCTGTGATAGCATCCATAATATCAATTTTAGAATAAAGAGACTGCTTTAAGTAATTCCTTAACTTTTTAAAGTTCAGTGTCTGGTTTGTAACTGTATTCCTATATACATTGAAATCCTTCCAACGAAGATTCAGTCGTTCTTCGTAAGTCAAATTGTGTTGTAGGTGCAGCTTGAGTAGGAATAAATGCTCCATTAATTCAATTCCAAATGTACAATTTCAGGTACGTGATAAGAAAATAAACCTAAAACTTGCGCACCTGGAAATCTGCCTTTGTGGTCATTGTTGTTTCAGTGACAATTGACCAACTTACTGAAACTGAAATGATGTATCTATAGTTGTATTTTCATACCATTGGTAATTAGTCAGAATGACAGTGATCAAGGGCCGCGGTGGCTCAGTGGTAGAGCGCTCACCTCTGGTGCGTGGGGTCCCTGGTTCGATCCCAGCTCGTGCCAAGTAGAGTTTGTGGTGGACAAACACCGTGTGCGTGTGTATTCTCGGGGTTCTCTCGTTTACTCCCACTTTATTCATTCCACCATTGCATTCATTTCCCATCATCACCGTTTCCTTTAGCCTAGCCAGCATAACTGTGGGACGTAAAACTGAAACTGAAGACATAATCAATTACTATATATTTACGAAATAAGCGAGTAATTTTTTACGTTACTCACGTATCTCTTCATGGTGAGGGTAAGAACTTTCTGTCAACTCTTCGTATATAATGGCATATATATTCACTCTATCTATTTGAAGTACCGGTTAACATTGGTGGTCGACCGTCCGGACCCCTCCCTCATAATTTCATCAACACAGAGTATCCAGACGCTTGTGTGTGGCGGCAGATTCCTTCATCTAGTTCTTGTTTAATCATTGCCTATGCACGTTAGGATTTCTGAAAGAAATCCACTTTTCGTCGCACGTTAGTCTTTTCAAGGAACGGAGATCATGTGGGTTTTCCAGGAGTTCCTTTGCACACATCCATTCGCTATTGTGCCTGAGGCTGTACTTTTGTGTCAGTTCGTGGGTTACAGTTTGACAGCCGTAGATACTTTCACGAAGGTAATGAAGATGATGAACAACACTGGATTGTGTGATACCGACCTCACCTATATTTTCCAACTGCAAGTCTCAGATTTGTCTCCGAAGTCTGGAGCATGACCTGGAAACCCTAGGTTTTTGACCTACATGATCTTGGATGATCAGCAGGACTCTTGTAAACCCAAGCTAAATTTCTTGAATCACGTGGTTGCTGTGCTGTTGTCAGCTGTCCTTTCGCACAATGGATGTTTTCAGATTGCTCCGCATCGTTATTTTGCAGTTCAAACTCTTAAACGAAACGTTTCCATATTACACTTAATTACATCATTTTTAAATTATTCTGACCGTCAAGTCACACACTGAGCTAAGCATTGCTAACTTCAGGGCTCAAAATATCACTATCTGTACTCGTGATAGGGAACACGTCGGTAGTTTGAATTGCTTCGGTCACGCAAAATATACGCCGTCAAATGATTACGTATCCCATGCCAATATTGCGAAACTTTTGTCACCTTGTCACATTTCAGTTCCAAACACTTAATATCGATCCGATTTTAACTGAACTATACTTTATATAGTTTAGTAGTTTTTATAATATTTAATATTCTCTTTTCTTGACATAATCTTGAAAAGAGTTTCATCCTGTTTTCGTGATCAAGGCTGATGATTTTCAGACGAAAAGTCGAAAAAATTATGTATGCTCAAACAATACAGTAACGAGGTAACTATTTTGTTGCTTTTGTATTTTCACTACTAATATCAAAAACATGATTCAGCAGTTATTTGTAAAAGGAAAAGGAAAGAATAGACTGAAACAGTGTTACGTCACATCCGTCTCGCTGCCATGGTGATCGTAGTTTTATTTACTAAACAACATGGCCTAAGAACCCAAGTACAAAGCGAAAACAGGGACGCGTTAACTTTCGGATTGCAAACATTAGAGTAAAAGAAACACTTGTATATGTTTTAAAAAGCATTCAATGAGTGAAACTACGAAAACATAGAAAAAGCAAGCAATTAGGTAAATAATATGTTAAAATATGACAAACGTTGAAGGTGAAATGTTTCCCCTGATATCACAGATTTTGTGATTTATACATTTGGAGGTTACGTTAAGTGTCAAAATATACTTAGCTTATTTATTATTGGATATTAAATTCAAATAATGCTGGAAAATTTTTATTTAGTATCATCAGTATCACACATTACATTACAAACGTTTAGGTCTACAGAAATAGTGTTTAAAACTTATGCTGAACCATACATAATTGGATGTTTCTTGTACTGTTAGTATAAAGTAAATAGGAAATATAAGGACAGATCCTATGCATGTTAACCGATCAGAAATTGGTCCTGATTGAAAATTCTCAGAACAAATATGTTTGTTCTATTTTCACTGTGCCGACAGCTCACCGGTCTGTTCCATAGACTTTTTACATTGGGTATAATTGCTTTTGTTCATTGTGCATTACGTGGTAATGGTACTCACATCACTTATGCAATTTCTATCGTATATTATCAGATTACCTAGAGACGTGGTCCCTGTAGAAAAAGGTGCCTTAAGTGTTACTTCGTTAATTGCTAAATTTCATCGTAAATTTTCTAAATAGTGGACCCATATTCTTAATCTGTATTTTTTCCTGCCAACTTTACTTTGTACTCAAAATATTCTAAAATTATAACTCTGTGGTCTTATTAACAGTATTAACAGTACAGTATTTCTATCGGTTCATGCATTTGTTTAGCAAAAAATATGGCGATTATCATGGTAACGAAGAGGAAATGACGACATCACTATTCCAGTCTATTTATTAATTGGTATACGTTCAGATATTTAGTGTTCTGCTCTTAATTTCGGAAAAATATATAAAATTTTAAAAATAATGAAGACACATTTGAGATGAGCTGATGCTTTGAGATTCATATTAATTTCGTCAGCTCAACCAGAGTATTGATACACCTGCCAGTTTGGTAATATAGTTCTAGAAAAGTGGAATTATCGAAGGAAATTTTGATTGGGCACGCAAATTTGCGGATATTGGATCTTATCAGGGACATTTCATTCCTTTTGGAAAGTAATACTTGCGGATGTTGTAAGAGTGAAAGATATTGTACACAAATGTGGAGAATGTGAGGTGGTCTATAATTATTATAGTTAACTGCGCGTCGAGCACTTCATCATCGCGCCAAATTTGATTAAAATCAGTCAAGATTAAAAATCGGAATTATTTTATGTCTCTAGCTAATTATAATAACCTGATGTATTTAAGAAATAACATATTTTTCAGCCAAGTTTTAACCTATTCGGATTAAATTAGATTGAGACAGATCAAGACCGAAACACGATATTGACGGATGCTCGATACAATAATTGCAATAATTTAAATTATTCGTAAAGTAGGAAATTAAGAGCGGAATTCACAACAAAAGATAGCGTGGAGGTCACAGGCAGCGACCCCCCAGTCAGTATTCAGTGATGGGAGGTACCGAACAGTGACTATTTAAATAACACATTAATCAGATTTGTATAACAGATACTATAACTTTTCATTTCACGCCGCATTGTAAGATGAAATTGTAAAACATTATGTAAAGTATTAGTTAGAATTTTGACCTTAAAAAGAAAGAAACGTAGATATTTTTTCCATAGGTGATAATATAGTCTTGACAGTGCAGCAGAAACTTCTTGTGTTCTTGTTTGTTTTGTTTCTTCTCGAAGAATAGATACTTTAGTTTAAAAAAAAAATCGCACACTATGTCATGCTATTTAATTATCATACTATATCTGTACCACTGAATGGAAATATTGAGACTGAATGCCGAGGTTCCTGGTATTCTCATGTAAGTAAGTTGCCGTAGTTAGAAAAGCACAGTCTTTTTTTTTTTTTTTTTTTTTTTTTTTAACATGGTGTAGAGAGGACAGTTGACTGAAACAAAAGGTTAAATATTATGTCTTTCACGAAAACAAAGAGAAAGTGTGAGGTTTTAAAACATCTTTCGTTTTTTTTTTTTTTTTTTTTTTTGGTGGGTGGGTGGGTGGGTGGGTGTGTGTGAGAGAGAGAGAGAGAGAGAGAGAGAGAGAGACCGAGAGACCAGAACCAATTCAAGGCTCCGGCTGCGATGTCACTTTCATGAGTAAATAAATTTATTATATTGAAGCGGTTCACGTGGTTTTGACTCGAAGTCGACTACTTCAAGAAATTCGACTTCCATTGAATTTTGATTTTGTCGATGGTCTCTGCAACGAATTCCAGTCAGATCTTCACTTCTTTTAATACGAAAACTTGAATCTCTTAAAGACTTATTTCGAGAAGTGGGAACAAATACAACGGTTCGTTTGCGAGAAGTTGTACGAAACCGCGATAATAGTAAAAACGTTTTCGTCACTAGAGACAATTTGCTAGCCTACAATAATTAATTCTGTACCACAAAATAAAATAAAAGAATGTTAAAACAACACCTCGTTCCACATTGTCCTATATGTTCAAAAGTATCTTCAGAAAACTACCGTCAGCTGAAGCTCGTTCGACAAATGCAGACAGAACATCTCCCCATCTTTTCAAAGATGCAAAGAACTATGTAACAGGTAATAATAAAAACTGAAACTCTAGATTTCAAAATAGTAATTCTAAATAGGTTTTGCGAGTAATCAGAATTAGGGTTTCTCATATGGCTCAGAATTTGTGCACACCTAGTGAATTTTATTCGAAATCTTGTATTTTTCTGTCAACTTGATGGTCATACCAGTAATTTTTCTTACCAAACACTTCTTTTACATCGTATTATGTATCTATATGTATGTGTCTGAAACATACATATAGAAGTAGTTTTTTTTTTTTTTGTTTCTTTATTTTTCTAAGATTTCCAATTTTTCACACATGTCGTGTACTGGTTAGCACTGCTGAATACGGCAGTGAATATATTTATATATCCGTGTTTGAATTAACATTTATTTTCTAACGAAAGTAATAATTCATTCATATTTCTTGCACATAGTTTGTATTAAATTCAGTTTGAGTTGTTGCAATAATGTTATTTCATGTCATATTCAGAAGTGGTAGCCAAATTATTTTGTTACTTTGTATTTTTGCATGCAAGAAATAATTTTTGAATCTGTTCTAAAATATTGAATGGCCTAAAAAATTCTTTGTTGAAAGTTGTATTATTTTTGACAACTTCAGTATTGTGTATTCAGGGATGTGCAAGTGGTCGAAGCTTTGCAAACATACTTCTAAAATGAAAATGTTCAATTTAATAGGCTCGTTTAAGGTCTTATTTTCTATTGTGCACTGAAGAATATTTGAGCGTCTACGTGTCTAAATAGTTAGCAATCTCATTTTGGTGTGGGAGATTCTCGGAGGAAGTACATGTTTGGATTTCATGTTAAGTGCTTAAAGAACATTTTAAACTCAAAACAGTCAAACTAAAGAATATTTAAATATTCGGTTCTTTTTAGCTGTATCTTTGTTTCAACTTAGGTTTGGTTTATTTCATTCTCTAAATCCGGTAATTGTGGGCGGAATATATTTTGTCGCTGTAAGAGTTCAGAAGTAGTGTCATTGAAAGTTAGATTTACGTTTGGCAGTAAACACCTTGTGTAATACGATCTTTTGAGAACTGAAGTCACGCGTATTGACGACACAAACATCGTATATATTTAAAAAAGAGGCTGGGGTGCTCAGTCAGTCAGGAGACTGTGTGTTGTTGAAAGAGTCTGTGAAAGTGCACCATGCAAAACACAATTTCGAATGACTTTGCTTTATGAGTTCAGACTAAGACATTTTACACATCTAGCCGCAGAAAACGTGGCTTTTGGCCAGCAGTGGTGAATGAATGTTTCATACGTAGATGTGACGTAGAGCAGAGTCATTTTGAAGCTGGAGTAAAGTATCTGCATTATCTAAATTACGGTTATCTGTTTTTAGTATGTTCTAAGTGCAGCTTAAGAAAATGCAAATTAAGGGAAGTTTTAATTTTAGACTTTACACATCAATTTATTCCAGCTTGACAGAGGAAATTAGCGCTATATAAAATAACAATTGTATCACTTGTCTGAATTGGGGTTTGTTTTCCTAATTAACAAGCGAATAAGGGTCTGCTAATATTTTCGCTATTTTATCACATACTTCTTTGCGCTGAGTAGTTAAAAATATGAAGTCTTATATTATCCTATTTAGTTTATCATATATTCTGAAACTTGACATATTAAGATGATACCTAAATCACAAAACTAGAAGTAGGGGAGCATTGTGGTCTTTCCTGGTGCGAAAATTTCCTGTTTTGATCCTATATCATGTACATTTATGATGTATAGCATTGTTTCTGTACTTCTCAGAGGTCGTAGTTTCATTGTTTTTTTTTTATTTATTTTATTTTTATTTCTTCCATTTCACCAATTCTTTGAGCATCTATCTACATTGTTACTTATCATCTGCCTTTAGCCTATAGGCGTCCATTTTATTTTAGAGTAATATATTAGAAGTAAAATTAAGTACAGGGGACGGATAAAAATATGGAAATACCTGGTAAAAAGAGGTTGACATTTCAAACACGATTTGCATCTGTATGGTAGGCGTCACTGTGTTCACTGGCACATCCTGTGAGGTATACAACCTGACAAATCGAACAGACGGGTCAATTATAGTTCAGCGAGCGGTCCGTGAAGGTTATCGTGAATCAGGTCTGAGCTTGTAGTTTTTCAAAGAGGCCAAATTGTGGGTGCACGTATGGTAGGAGCTTCCGTGACGAAAGTAGCGGAAAATGTTGGGTGTATCTAGAGGCACAGTTTCAAAGATCATGACTGCCTACGAGTGTTCCGGAAAAACCACATCAGCGAAACACTAGCGAGGACGCGAGTGTGTGGTGCGTGACAGACACACACATTGGGTAGAATTGTGACCAAGCAGAAGATCATTACGGTGCCACAAGTCACAACTGAGCTGAGCAGTGCTTACAAACCTTCTTAGCGTCAAAACAGTTAGAAGAGACCTCTACAAGCAGGGTATTTATGGCAGATCTGCAATTCCCAAACCACTCGTGAATGTTGACTATTCTACTATGCGGAGAAGTGGTACAACGTCCATAAAAAGTGGACAGTGGAAGACTGTCATCTGGTCGGATGAGTACAGACATTGTTTCCAATTGCTGGCCGAGTTTACTTGTGGAGAACGACAGCATAAGCGTACGATACAGAATGTCTGTTACTAAGAGTGAAGCATGGCGGGGGTTCAGTGATGATTTTGGCAGCTATATCTTGGTATTCTGCCGGACCCATCATCACCCTGCATGGACATGTCACTGCCAGGGACTACGTAACCAGTTTGAGTGACGAGCCCATTTCATGGTGCAAACTTTATTCCCAGATGGTAATGCCGTGTTTCAAAAAGACAGAGCTTCTGTTTATACAGCTTACATTGTCCAGTACTGGTTCGATAAGTACGAAGAAGTGTCATATGTGCCATGGCCTCCATAATCGCCAGATCTCAATATCATTGAGCCGTTGTGATCAATTTTGGAGACCAAGGTGCGAGCCCGCTACCCAATACCGTCGTCTCCACAAAAACTTGCAGCTGCTTTGGCGGAAAAATGGTACAACATCCCTTTGACAACCATATGCGACCTGTATTTCTCCATTCCCCGTCGAGTGCAGGCCGTTCTGCGTGCCAAAGGGTTCTACTCACTATTAGTGAAGGTATTGTGCAGTTTTTCAAGTGTTTCCATATTTTTGTCCATTCTCTGTATGAATCATTAATCTGATTATCGATTAGTACATATGTTCGATTGCCGATGTCGACTGTTTTGAGTAAAGTTACTTTCCTGAGTTCTAGCAGCTGCTTAATAGCCTCGTGGCTCAAGTTCTGCCTTCAACGAGCGCATTCTTGGTTTTGCAGAGAGTAAAACACGTCGGATACAAATCCAAAGTCGGATTTCACTTTATAGATTTTTATTTTATAACTTCGTTCTGAGAAACTTGCATTAGTGAGTTTATTGTTGCATTAGTGAATGCTGAGATAGTACCTTAAGAAAATGGCCAAAGCGAATTCGTATGACTCGTACTTTTTCTCATCTATACGTCGATATATATATATATATATATATATATATATATATATATATATATATATATATTAATGCAACATATGTCAGATATAATCACTGGAAGTTCCATGAATTCATCGAGCGAGAAAATATTTGATGTATCGTGATAAATCAAACTTAAGTTGAAACATTGCATTTGGCGATGATTTATAAAATTTTGCTTGCACATCTCTATAACCTCATATAAGATGCAGTAATACTTTAAGCACACGAGTGTGTTGTTTGCAGGATATAGACGAAAGTTTCAAGTAACAATTTGAATCTTCAGTACCGTTCGAGCAGTTTAGAAAAATTAATTGTGTGAGCTCAAGTTTGTGTGCTTAGAAATTTACTGCATACTTATATTGTAAACTATACTGAAAATTTGTTCAATGCTTTATAAAAAAGATATGATACTAATTCAGTAAATATTGTAGAATAAAGAAACAGTCAAATTTTCAAGTAAAGGAAACTAGTAGATTGAAATTAAAAAGCATCTTTTAGAACTTGTTATACAGTTTAAATTACTTCAAAGTTCATTGACTTTTGGAATTAAAAAGAGCAAATAAAGAAATATACAGTGTTCAAGTTAAACCGTGTTAGTAAAGTGATATATATTTTTATTTTAAAGAAGTTTGAACTTATATAATTTTAAATCTTTTAAAACATTTTTAGTAGTTACTGAGTCTTTATCTCAGTAGTTTACTATATAACTTGTAGTGTGTGCTAATTAAAATCACTCTTTCAGGACTATTCCGAGCTGATTAAAGCTGTTTTTCCCATTTTATGTTGACTATAGGTTTGGCGTGGTTTTTTTCTTAGATTAATATTGACTTTCTTCTTTTCTTATAGTTTTAATTCTTTGTTGTATTAATGATAAAATTGTAGCTTGTAGTGATTAATTTTACCGTGCTTCCAGGTGAAACGGGACTTTTTCTTGTTATTACGAGAGCAAGGTGATGTGGATCGTCGATCCCGTTGGAGCGATGTCAAGAAACGCGTAGATTCTGACCCTCGTTACAAAGCAGTTGATTCTAGTTCTTTGCGAGAAGATTGGTTTCACGATTACATCAAAATGCTTAAAGAAGAACGGAAACGAGAGAAAGATAGAGATCGGGATAGAAGTAGGGAAAGAGATAGGAGAGAACGAGAGAAAGAGAAGGAAAGAGAACGTGAGAGGGAAAAAGAACGAGAACGATCAAGAGGGCATGAAGACGAAGATGAAGGTAGTGAGGTACGTACTGTCAGGAGAGAAATATTTATATTTGATTTCTGCAGATTAGTCAAACAAGTCATAATAGCTTGCTGTGTATAATTAGGTGGTACTATTATATTTTACGAGGGGGAGTCAAATGAAAACCATAATTATTTTTTTAAATATTATTTATTGGTCACACAGGGTACAGAAGTAAATCACTTTTCAACATAGTCCCCTGCTCGTTCAATGCAAGTCCACCAGCGCTTCGGAAGAGCCTGAATACCTGCAGAAAAAAAGTCTTTTGGGCGACGGTGCAACCACTCGTGCACCGCGTTGCGTACCTCTTCATCGGAGTGGAACTTCCTGCCGCCCATTGCTTTTTTGAGCGGACCACTCCTTGCTCGCTCGCTTTGTTTCAGGCTGATGGTAATGCACCCATGTTTCGTCACCAGTGACGATTCGTGACAAGAAGGCATTACCGTCACGTTCAGCACGCCACAAAAGGTCTTCGCACGCATCAACATGTCGCTGTTTCAGTTCAGGAGTCAGTTGTCGGGGCACCCATCTTGCAGACACCTTATGAAACTGGAGAACATCATTCACAATATGATGTGCCGATCCATGACTCATGTGTACACATGCTGCAATTTCGTCTATTGTCACACGGCGGTTTTCCAAAACGATGGCTTCAACGGCTGCAATGGTCTCTGGAGTCACTACGCGCCGAGCCTGGCCGGGGCGTGGAGCATCGGCCACAGACGTAACACCATTTGCAAATTTCCGGCACCATTCATAGATTTGTGGCTGTGACAAACACGCATCTCCATACTGAACCTTCATTCGCCTAAAAATGTCAATCGGTTTCACACCTTCACTTCGCAAAAACCGAATCACAGAACGCTGCTCCTCGCTGGTGCATGTGGCTAGTGGGGCTGCCATTTTGGAACTGTTGTTGCGCCGGTGTTTGTGCATCTGCCGGCTGCTGTCACCTAGAAGACATCCGGCATACTATCGTAAACAGGCATGCCAACTTACAGCTCAGTGGCGCCATATGCGGATTTTTATTTCTACTTTTATGGTTTTCAGTTGACTTACCCTCGTATTTATGAAATGTCAGAAAAAATAGGAAGTTAAGTTTAGAGGAATTTAATCGTGGTAGCTTAATTGTATTAAGAATCTTGCAGTTTGTGAAGTAATTGTTGCAGTTCAGTCATGAAAAACTTAAGGGAGGAAAGGGGTTAATTGATCTTTCATTGAAGTCGTGACGTCATTTCCATACTGTTGGCATCATTTTCGTTTAATTGGTACATCTGTGACGATTTGCAGATTCTTTTTAATTATTTAGCTCGTTTTGTTTTACCATAAAGATGAGATCTGCTCGCGCTATAAGTTAGCGGGTGTCACGTTAGTAATATAATTAATTTACACCATGATCTTCATGGGGAAAAGTGATTAACCTAGGGGAAATGACAACATAAAATTTAAGATATTTAGTTTATTACACAATTAATTTTGAATATACAACAACATTTAGTTGAATTATTCTACAAAAGTAATCTGATATTTGCTTCTTCATTGATAGTTAAGTACATTAATATAGATGGATTAACTGATTGGACATTCAGATATTTAAGTTAGTAACGATAGATTACGAGTATGCGACTTTTAGTTCTTAGTCTTGAAAGTTTTACTATAGGCTGATGAATCAGTTTATACTGCTGTATGACATATCATTACTTGAACTTAATATTGCATTTGTGCATGTACATACCTTGTATAGAAGTCTTCTAACACCTTGCAACTTGGCGTCCCGAATGTCTGAGTTACGATACTCCTAATCACTACTTCATTGGTCGTCCGAATTAATTATTTAGACCTTGAGATCCCTTTTTATTATTTCACGAGGGCCACACCCAGGCCTCACATCAGTCATCATATCCTATTCGTCAGATTCACAAATATGGAAACTTTGCATTCTGATTGGCTATTAGCGAGGAACCGCACCCAAATTATATGGCGTGATTCAGCACACACGTGGATGGCGTGACTGTTACCGCCGGAAGATGTCAATAACAGGATTCCTAGACTTATACACAGCTATCTATGACCTGTCCATAGATTCTTAACTATTAACCAAAATTTCCGCAGATGCGGGGTCACGTTGACAAAATCGTGATGGTTTATCCTGTTAGTAACCAAGCATAACCTTCAACAAGTAAACATCCTACGAATTTTGCGCAGTAAAACAACCACAGTCACCTTCGAGGTTTTGCGTATTTCCTGCTTCTGTTACTAGCTTGTGACAAGCTAAAAGAGAAAACTGTCCTGTAAATGCACATTAATCCTAAATAGCCTTTTTCAATTTCTTCAATAAAGAGCAATATAACCATATTTTGAATCTATCGTCACATTCCCACTGCTTCATAATTTTCGTCCTCGAAAATGAAGAAGCGAGCGCTGAAGCTGGAACATAGGCAACCTTACTTTCCGAATGGCCCTCGCATTGAATGAAGATTTGGCATAAGTAGAGAAGTAAAATGTAAATTAGAGAAATAAATTGTATGTCATGCACATAATATGAGTTTGTTGTCGGCATAGTCGTAATTCACCTTTTCTATACAATAAAATAAAGAACATTTGCAATATAAATGATATTTTCCGTCTCATCATTAACATAATAAAATAGAAGGACACTTTGTGATGAGAAACAGCAAGTGAATAAGCAACGAAATTGGTATAACACATAGTATATTGAATTAGCATATTAATATAACATATTGCTGCTGTATTAAGTTAAGGAAGTACGATATTAAAGATAAAGGTTAACAACTTTTGGAACATTGTGTTGAAAACATTTGGAATTGCTACTACTGCAAGTGATTTCCTGAACAAAATACTACATAAATAACGAAGAGTTGATAATAATTTGAACATGCTACAGTGACTGAATGTGACTAAATTACTACATCAAGGTTAAAATAAAACAAAATAACAGTTTTAACTGGCTTGCTACATTCGCATAAGTTACTGAATGAATTACCACATTGAAGTTGAAAGGTTAATAATAGGTCGAATATGCAATTGAATTACTACATATATTGAAAGTCAATAACATTTTGAATCATGCGTTACTAGCAAAAGTTAATATTACAACAATCTATCAATGCCCTGGAAGTTCAGTATAGTTAACAAGTTTCATGTCTTTCTAAATTCATTACAACCGATTTGAGCATAAACAATGAATCGATAAACATCCACATTTTTATTTGAATTGTTCTGTGCATGGAGAGGGCATAGGGCAAAAGTAATGACAATTAATAACTTAGACTAATTAGTAATAACAAGGAACTGTTAGGATTATCGTCCTAACGATAAAGTTATAACGCTATCTTAGATTGGAATTCAATTCTGTTAAGACTGTTGAGTCTGAAACTTAGCAAAAATAAGTACTGTTATACAGTTTTAAGTACGGTAAATGTGTATAACTTCGTGAGATGTGTGTTAGTTCAAATTAAACGAAATAGGGTCCCATTAAGATTGAACGATACACAAATGAAGAAGAAATAATATTGTTATAATTGCTATCGAATATTGTCTACCCAGGAACACAATTAGTTAATATTATTCTGATATTATTCTATTGTTTTCATCAACATCATGCTTATGAAGTGATTGACTAATAATTAATAATTGAGTAGAGATTGATGGCTAAGAGATCGATTACATTAGCAATTAAAATGACAGTAACAATTTAAAATAACAGTTTTGTTTTGCTCTACATGGCAAGCAACCTTATTTAGTTGCATGCAGGGATGAGTGAATATTTACAATTTAGTCACCTCAAGTGAATGTGAATAACCAGGAATATAATAATGTATGCGGTTTAGAATTTAACTTTTCATAAGTAGATAGCGATATAAAGAATTTACAGACTTGAGTTATCCAAGAGAATTATTATTATTGACGTAACATGTAGAATCAAGGTGGACTATGGGCATTATATTTTGTAAGTTATTTACATTACAATTTTGAAAAATTAACCATATAGACAAGACAAAAAGATACTTAAAATGGAGTTGGCCCACAGTATTCTTACTTCATGAGAAACAACATACTGTTAGTTATTTTTTTTTCTGTCAGTGTGTGTGTTATATTATAATTTATATTTATCATAAACATGAGCATCCCAAACGCCGAGACGCTAGAAAGCTTATTTGTGATTTAAATCATTACATGTTCGATCACCGATCATTATGTGTTCAGTATTTCGTTTACAATATGGGAAATACATAAACACTTTTTCCTGTTAACCAAATACAAAGCCGAGGTCCTCGTGACTGTGTAGTTAGCATACATTCCTTCGGCACGGGAGACTCGAAATCGGTCATTGTCATTGTCCAGGTGGAAGCTTATGTGGTTGGAACCTGAACCATATGTACTACTGCCTGGAATCGAACTCTGATCTATGCCAAAGACACATATACTAACCATATTGCTACGAGAAAGTTCGAATGTTCATTTGATCAGACATGAAGACAGATATTTAGATTAAAGAAAGAGTGAAATAAGTAGGATTGTTTCCTTTTGTAGATGCGACAAAATGTATGCATCTTTATTAAACTGAAACTAATGAAATAATATCAGTTGTTTGTATTAGGACGAGTTCCGGGCAACTCGACTACTTTATAAACTATCTTTGTTTCCAATGCGAGAATATCCAAAAGGATCATGTAGTGCACAGTACTTATAATTTAATACAATCCTGACTTCATATCTCCCTATATCTAAATTCATCACCATGTTGAATGATGCAACGACAGACTATATAGTTTGACATTCTTATCAGGTTCATACTTTATACATTTTTTCTATTTCTGTGGTTTGTAGATAATAATAATAATAATAATAATAATAACAATAATAAAGTTTTCTTCGCCAGCAGTGGAACTCCCTTTTATATTAGAGTGAAAATGTTGTGAGATTTTATAGTAGGATTTGTATGTGGTAATTTCTGTTACAGTAATGAATGAAGTAGAAAGAATTAATTTTTTAAATGATACTTAGTAGTTTAGAAGAATGTTAAATGTATGGTTTTGTCCTTTGTTTAAAAACTACGAAGATTAATAGTATGTTACTTTTTATATTTTATTTTATTTTATTTTTTAAAGAAATGCATGTATGTAATTGCTTTTTGAACTATAACGAAGCAGTAAATGCTAGGTATAAATTTAGTATTTTCTAACTTAAAACAAGAGATACAATGCTTAATTGAAACTTACTGTATTCAATGTGCCCCTTTCGTTTTCATGCTGTGATAATAAAATTTATTTAAATTATTCAGGATGAGAATTCTGATGAAGAACGTGATAAAGAGGCGAAAGAGAAGCAAGCTCGTGTGGAGGCTAGTTTGCGTGAAAGAGAAAAAGAAGTTCAAAGAACTCTTGCAACACATCTCAGAGACAGAGATAAGGAAAGGGAGCAACATAAGCACGATGAAGCTGTACAGCATTTTAACGCACTTCTTGCAGATTTGGTAAGTAATTGCTATAATGTAATAATTACTGATTTCAAAACTTTTGAATACTATAGTTTATTAGTACTCATAGAGTATAAATACTGGAAAAAGGTACGCAAGTGCTTATAACAAAACGAAGCCAAACAACTAGAGAGACAAGAAAATTAAATTGAAGGTTCCGTCCAAATGAACTATATAGTGTGGTGGGTAGATTTAGGCACCGACGGTTTTGGATTATTTTGTTTCATTTATTTTTTGTCCATGCAGTTAGCCCTACTAGAACCAGCTGAAGAAAGGGGGGGGGGGACTACAAAACCATAAGCAAGAATGAATAACAAAATTGACTAACATTAGAAGGACAATCTTGAGATTACAACTTAAATATACTATAACCCATTAGTGCAGTTAATCGAAAAATCACATGTCGTGTATTATGTTTAAATTTATTATAACCACACACCCACAAGTTTTCCGAACAGAATATTGTTTCGTAATCCTTTAACAGTCCTGAATTGATGTTACTGTTCTCGAAAAGCTGGCAATTTTGAGTTTACAAGGCAAATGCTTCGAAGACTGCCATCATTATTGAAATGACATATTTCAAATACATGACTGGTAAAGAAATGTCAATTTGTTGTCAACAACTAAAACTTAAGTAAATAACCAAGTGTTAAGTTGTGTCTACTGTGAAATATTTTTTATTATAAAAATATTGGTAAAATATATTACTCCAAGTGTACCTTGTACATGTGATCCGAGTTTTCGGATGGCACCTCAAATCCATTACAATCAAAACTTCAGGTAAAATCCGTTATAGTTGTTTAACGTGCTGTAAATTTAGCCTTAAAAAAACTATACACAGAAATTATCTCCAGGAAGTTTCATGTATTAATGGATTAAAAATAAAAGGAAGCCATGCTTATAACCACTTTTTATTTTTCACAAAAAAAAAAAAAAAAAAAAAAAAAAAAATCTACTTCTAGTTAGTTTCAAAATAACTTTTTCACGCTTTAAGCAACTTGTTTATCTCTAATACTCCTATTTCTGTGTAACATCTGCTATATTAATCACATGTCCGATTTATAAAGCACTAACTTCTAAAGAAACGCGTTGTTTTTCATTCTTTTGCATGTCACTTTATCTCTGCTCCCTTGTGGCTTATGGCTAACGTACGCGTCTTCGCTGCGGAAGACTCAGGTTCGATTACCGGCTGAAGCTCATGTGGTTTGGATTCCACGTTAAGAGACCCCACATGGCGAAATTAAAATACCGCTAATTTTACAGTAATTATGTGATATCTTCAAATAGATAAAAGATAATCGGAAAGTGGAACAAGAGGTCGCTACAGTTATCACGACTCACTTATCTGCTTTCAATTTCCAGCCATTTAGAAAATCGACATTTATTTTCGCACCATCTCGTGATAACAGCACCTCATGCAAAATAGTATTGTCCAGCGCGCTCTTGTTCCGCATTTAGATTATCTTTTATCTGTTTGAAGATATCACATTATTACTGTAAAGTTATCGGAATTTGAATTTCGGAGTGATTAGGCCTCTTAAACTGTAGGACCGCGTCGCAAATAGCTTCACTACTGAAAGGGTCGCTAAGCCTTAATCCAGTCCAGTTCAACTTTCCTGTCCTTATCTTTCTTTTCTGTTTGTCTTAACAATTTATTCTGTAGGTTGTAAATCCTATGATCATTAGTCCTATTCATTAACTTCTGCTTTTTCTTCCTTGTTCATGATTATGCTGTCTTCATTTTCTCAGAACACTTTTTTTCCAGTCTTATGCCCTGTACACGTAGAATTGCATATAATTTAAATAAAAAATTAAATATGACCAAAGCCAACACATGTGTTACAATTGTGACAATATATTATTGCCTTCATGAGACAAATCATCTTATGAGATAATGACATAATGATATCTGGTATTATCTCATCAGATAATGAGTCCAATGAAGGCATGATATATTGTAGAAACTTATAGTAAGATTAGTAGTAATAACTGCTTGCCTTGGTCAAATTTTATTTTTATTTAACAGATTTTCTTGTTACTTCTTTTCTCTTAGTCGATCTAATAGCGTTGTACTCCCTTTCCTGCATGTTCTTTCTCCTTTCCTCAGTAAATATTTAAGTATCATCTATCTTATCCTCATTGTTTTTATTCGATATCATCATAATCTTTCTCTTTCTTCCGGTATATTTTTAATCTTTTCTCTTGATTGTTTGTAGAAGATCAATTTTCAACTAGCAAATTGCAATTTTATGTGTTCTTCTATGAGCTTCCTCGTGGCTAAGCGGTTATCGTACGCGCCTTTGGCGTGGGAGACCCGGGTTCGATTTTTGGTTGGAGCTCATGTGGTTCGGATTTCACGTTAATCAGAGCTCCTTCGTGGCTAAGCGGTTAGCGTACGCGCCTTTGGTGTGGGAGACCCGGGTTCGATTCCCGGCGGGAGCTCATGTGGTTCGGATTCCACGTTAATCAGTAGGTCCACGTCTCATATAGCCTCGCTGCTGAACGGGACGTAAAACTCAAAATCAATCAATCAATCCATGTTAATCAGTAGGTCCACATCTCATATAATCTCACTGCTGAAAGAGACGCTAAACTCAAAATCACATAGCATCTTGTTGTTCTCTCTCTCTCTCTCTCTCTCTCTCTCTCTCTCTCTCTCTCTCTCTCTCTCTCCGTCGCAATCATTTTTTTCTTAATTTCCATGTTTCTTACAAAAGTTCCTTTTGGTTCGGTGATTCACATATCATTTATGGCAGTTTAAAGTAAACTTGCTGAGCATTCTTTCGTCTATCACTTGATTTTTGAATGTCCCTCATTTATTTTCCTCGTTGCGTCCATAGGGTAATGTCTAATGAAGGTAATAACAAGTTATTGAAAATGCAACACAAGTTGTTATTATTGGCAAGTGGATTGGAACAAGATTGATAAGAAGCATCACTCAGTAAAATTTCTTTTGGAGAATTAGCTGAAGTCGTTGCGTACTAGTCGCGGAGATGAAGTGATCCTGTCACACTTTTCTGTCGGACACACTCTTCTTACACATTCCTATTTAGTGCGTGTTGTTAACTGTCCGTATTGTGAAAACAGTATCCGTCCTATTTAACATTCGACACATTCTTATAGAACATCGAGAATTCTCAGACTTCAAAGAACGTTTAGGTTGACTGAAAATCGTAGTCAGGTTTTCGGGCATAATGCGGTCTTCAGTGACCATATTCTCACTTTTATTCATGAGACTGGAACAGTTAACATGCGCAGATGTTTTACTTTTAAAATTTTCCGTGTCATGTGTTATTGTTATTGCTATATTTAGACTTATTTTCTTGTCATATATTTTATATTTTATTATATACTTCTAGCCCTTTTCGTGATTTCAAAATTTTTCTAGTTTTATTGTTTTGTTTTTAACCCGTTATTTTGTCGAATTTATATTTGAACTTAAGTTTTCAGAAGCGTTGTTTTGAGTATATTTAATGTGCGACATATGTCGGCTTGGCCGTATACAAGGAGGTCTCAGTTGTAGAGCGTTCATCTCTGGTGCATGGGATCATGGAGAACACAGTGTGTGTGGGTTTTCCCGGAGTTCTCCCGTTTCCTCCCATTTTCTTCATTCCACCATTTCATTCATTTCTTATCATCACCGTCTTCTTTAGCCTAGCTGTCATAACCGTGGGACGTAAAATTGAAAGGTTTCTTTTTTCTTCTGCCTTATACAGGGACATATATAACCTCGCTGCTGATGTCCTCATTAAATCGTAATCAATGAATGAATCAATCAAACAAGATAAGTTAATGCTTTGCCGGAATTTTATTAATTGTTAGTTGTATATATATTTAAAGGTAGTGTAGTTTTGTTTTCCAAAATTATATATTTTGTTTTCCATATCATGTACAAGTTTGTTATATCAGTGTTCTTTCTATTAGGTTCGTAATGCTGAATTAGGATGGAGAGAAGTAAAGCGTCAGTTAAGAAAGGATCATCGATGGGAGTTGGCAGAACTCTTGGATAGAGAGGAGAAGGAGAAACTTTTCACACAACATATAGAACAGCTGTCGAAAAAGAAGAAGGAAAAATTTAGGTAAGACATACGTATTCTGCTGCATGCTACAGTGATAACTTAAAACCAAATTTTGGAAATTCATGTGGAAAGTATAGGCATTTTATAACAATGTTTCATGGTCGTTAATAATCTTAATTTTTCCCCGTTAAGTTTCCATGTCCTTGAAAATTCTTGGAAATTATTGGATTCGTCTAGGAAGGTCCGAAAATTCATTTGTGACAATACCTAAACTTCTGACAGAATCTTAATACTTCGTACTTTGAAGTAGCCCGCTACCCAAACATCACTTAAACAGCCATTTGGTTGGCCAAAATCCTTCGTGGGCTAGAGACATTTGAGTTGTAGTCAGTATTAAGTTTGCGTCATTGGATGTAGGTATTATAACACCATTTTATCATCTGGAGTTTTTCTCTGATTTTTGTGTCAAAAATACGAGGGCTGCTGGAGAAATTTCTGCAAAGTACTACTAACAGTGTTCCACTATTATGAAATTGGAAAGAATAGACGTTCGATTATTTAAAGCGTATTTGCATATTTCTCACAGTAGTTTAAAGAATAGTTCTGTGTGAGAAATGAAAATTTGTCGTCAACACTTCCGGATAATGATTTTTTATGGCATCAAATGTAGTTTAGCACCAAAACAATGCATCGAGCGACTTCATTAGCTTTTGCGATTGAAGTACTATCCAACAAGACTGGGTACTATTGGTTTTCCAAATTCCAACGTGGTCACACATTTCCCAGTGATCAATTTCGTGAAGGTCGTCCATCCACATCTGATGTTGCCAATAATATTAATGCTGTACGTAAAATGGTCGAGAGAAATCGGCATGCAACATACTATCACACCGTTGTCCTTTTCTTATTGATATGAAAGCATACGATTTTATATGGTCACTTGAATGTACGGAAACTTTCAAGCCCTTGGGTCCGCCTTGGGTCCGACACAATTTGACCGAAGCTCAAAATCAGGCTCGTGTCACTTGATGTAAATGCTTACTGAGGTAACTCAAATTTGGTATACTACATCGCTAAAGGGGGACGAAACTTGGATGTGTTCATACGAACCCGAAACTAAATAGCTTCCACTGTGTGGGTGTTTCAAAGTGAATCGATATCAGAAAAAGTTGTTCGAGAAATGCTGTCAAGCAAATGATTGCTTGTTTCTTCTATTATACCGGATATGCTTTAGAAGATGGAAGGAAGTATTGTAACTGCTGAGTGGTATACAACAATTTATTTACCCGAGGTCTCAACGAATTGCGTAAAACTCAGATCGTCGCATCATTTCGCCACGATCGTTAGTTCCCACTTAGCACACCAGACTGTTGATTTTTGTCCAGTAAAAATGTCGAATTAACGATTCATTGTCCGTAGTCATCTGATTTGTCACCTAACGACTTCTTTTTGTTCCCACACAAGAAAAATAAGATACATTGAGCGATTTGTGTCTTCTCAAGCAGCTGTTGACGCATTCCGAACAGATTTTCTGAAGTAACAGCCTCGGGATGGCTTTCGAATTTGTTTCAGTATGCAAACGTGTATCGATCTTAAAGGTAACAAAGCCACTTCCAGAATTTCAGATTTTTTTTTTTTTTTTTCATAATGGTTACAGAAACATTTCCATCAGCCCTTGTATTGATACAGTAATTTCACATGGAAATAAGTATAACACCAATATCACCATGTTGTAGGATTATAGTTCGGATGTTACTTATACAATACATATTCATAAAGTGGTCATAGATTAAAAGGGAAATAACATGAAAGTGGAGTAGAACCGAGTAGTTCCCAAGATATAACGACTTTTCGAAAGTGCAGTTGTTCTAGTCAATTGCTGTAAAATTACACATCAGATACATACAGAACTATGTTTACTGTTGTAATCTTAAAAATGCGTAGCTGTATAAATTATTTCTTAATATTATTATTAATGAATTAAAGTTAAATCATCCGGTTTTACTCCAGGTTCATAGTAAATCTTGCGTAGAAATGAAAATAAGATTTTTCTTTAATTAACATACATTTGTATTGTAGGCTACCTGTTTAGTGGTAAAATTTACAAAAGTAGTTATATTGGCTTTTTTCGTACTTTCTTGCTCCGTGATTGTCAGTTCGACTTCCATTTGTACAGTAATTTTTAGGTATCTTCAAATCTGAAAACACAGAAAATATAGAGCTAAAGTGTATATAACAACTGCATGGAAAATACACAGTAGGCTAGGCTCACTCTATTTCCTTTCTGAGGATTTTCTTTGGGATAAGGCTTGTAATTTCGTTTTATGGGATTGTCAGACGTTCACAACAGTCACTGTATTACTAGTATTATTAAAATTACTTTTGTACAATTATGTAATTAATACACTTGTTAAAACCTTACTCGTGTTTTATATATATATATATATATATATATTTTATTGTTACCGATCATTTAATCTGCAGTATTTTCTGTCCTGCAAACTCAACGCAAATAATAATTTGTAGCATTTATTATGTTCGTTATTTTTAAAATGCGTCTAACTTACTTTCAGATTAAACAGTTAGGCCTACTGAAACGATTACACAATTCAGCTATGTTCACCTGTAGCCAGTTTCACCCGGTACTGTTACACAAGATAGGTGTCATCAAACCCAGGAATGAACTAAATGCGATAACTTAGTGTCAAAACAATCCTTTCTAAAAATGGTGTATGAATAATACTGTTTACATGTTTATTCTCTGCAGCAGATATTGAGAACGTGAAGTGGGCGAAACTTAAAAAAAGCAAATTCATGGAAACACTAAGAGCATTACCGAAACAACACAAATGATCGCAGGCAATCTCTGTAATGTCTGCTTGTTCTGCAGCAGTAATACCTAGTGCACCCACCTAAAATCGAGAAAACCATTAATTCACTTTGAAGAGCGGTTCCGGCTTGAACCCGATTACTTAGTTCTACCCTACCTTTTACTGTATGACTAAAATAACGAAGAAAAAATCTTAATGAATGTAGTCCTAATAGTCCAATCGTTTTCAGAAAGAACATGTATATGGCACAGCCCAAAATGGGATCGAGTTTTACTTGTCTTGCTACCATATGTTGGAAAGGTTACTGGATGTGCAATGTATTGTAGGAAAATTTGCTAGAAAATCTTATAATACAAGAAAGAGTACTCAAATGTGGATATTACAAGGACGTTGCTTTAGCCCTCGTATTTTCTGAAATACAGTATGCGGCAAAACAAACAGTACTGAAATCAGATTGTTCACATTTATTTATTTATTTATTTTTTGTGTAACGTAATGAAACCTGAAAAGGATGTTAACTAATTGTTACTCAACACAAATTGTAAATTTAATGTTGACCATTACGTCTAACATTCTTCATAGCCGTTCTGTAGATCGATAAACATATTAGTGAACACGGCTTGCTGGAACAACTAAACAAATGATCGATTCTTTTCTCTTAACTCCAGTACAGTGGTAGGGTATTATCTATTCGGAAAATTGCTTCCTTTAGTATACCCCCCATGGAGGCATCTCCATTCATCTCCTGAAGTGAGATGCTGGCCCACACCGTATGAGCGGAAATAGTGCTCTAAAATAAACACCTTTTACTGTGTTGTGAGTAACAATATCTTGGCTCCAAGTGCATACTCCGCTAGTCCACATACAGCTAAGCATACAATGTGGCGCTCACACCTCATACCACATTGCTCTTGCGCGCCATTTACACGCGAATTTCAGTACTGTTTATTTTGTCGCATACTGTAATTGTCCAAATATCTTAACATTCATAGATTCATCATATTATTCTGGTGGAGATGATTAATTTTTCTTGTCGTTTGGTTAGTTAATTCAGAAATTACTGGATCCAACTTGATCTTTGAACATTGTTATAAATAGAAAGTGATTCAAACATCATTACCAGATGCATTAACATTACATGGAGAAACATAGGAGCAAGACAATTAAAACATAGAAAGTTCGTATGGCACAAATTTATCATCGTTAGTACCAAGCAGCAGACCCGAAAAAATGGGTTTAAAATAATCCAGCAGCCTTTAAACAGTAAAACTGTGTAGTTGGTGAAGCTTTACTTTGAAATAAATGTAAGGTAAATAATAAATGTATTCAGGAATCATATTGAACCATCTTCATATTTGGATTATTTAAATATATTACGTAAACATCGCTGTAAAAGACTTGGAAATGAGAAAGACATATGATTATTGATTTTTTTAGTATTTTTTGCAGTGCAGTAAGCCCTTCAGAACTAAAACTCAGACTGTAAATGGTAGATGCTGAAATAATAAGTGTATTTTGATTTAATTTTCCTAATATACTTAGAAAGTCTCTCTCTTTCTTCCCTTTAAATTTATCACTTTTTCTGAAGTAATACACTTTTATCTGCTTTTTTGTGGATAAATGGACGTGGTATTTATCTTTCAATTTCGTTACTTTTCAGAGAGCTTTTAGACGAGACTTCAGAAGTATCTTTAACAAGTTCATGGAAAGAAATTAAGAAAATAATAAAGGATGATCCTAGATATTCCAAGTTCTCTTCCAGTGACAGGGTGGGTATTTCTGATAGCTTGTATAACTGAATGTAATTTTTAAAGTTTAATTTAACCTCAAGAAAAAGCATTAATAGAAAAGATGACTCGAGTATCATGAGATTGGATTTGACTTTGAATTCTGTTTTTAATTTTTCGGTATATTTATTACATGTTTTCATGGCAATCGCTGGAGCATGTTAAAGCTGTTTGGACGTTTGCCGGAAGAGTTCAGATGCACTTTGTTAGGAATGATGCTTTATTACTTTCTAACATTTCTTATCTGATATCTATATCTGAGGTCTTCCACTTTTAACATAACACAGACACATATACGAATGGAATTATAAATATTGAGAAGAATGCCAAACATAGTCTGTAACTGGTAAATTATGTGATAATACTTGCTTGATGTTAAGTCCACTATTCTCATCATATTATTGGGTGTTGTGTTACTGTATTTTCACATGACATGTTTGCGTCACGAATGGTTCAACGGATGGCAGAACATAACAATGTAGCGCATAGGCATCGCTCTCAGTTGTGGTTTGTGTAACCAGTGGTGATTTCAGAAGGTTTTCCCTCAGAGGAACTTTAGTATATGTGAGGTGAAAGTAATAATGCTGAAATACTGGTAACACACGTGAGCAAAATCCGAGATACGCCCGGGGAGAATCTCGTAGCTCCGGAAGAAAATTCACCTCCGGGCTATCGCCTATCATTGTTTCCCACATCGAGAACAATAGGAAATTGATATTGCTGCTAATGAACCAACACTTCCGTCTCTTTTAAGTTGTCTCGTAAATGTGAGTACAGTTTGTCTGTACGGAGCCCACCAAAATGATGACAAACATTTCGTTCACCGAAACAAAAGTTAAAATTGGCAGTGTCAATCTCGCATTGTCCGCCGTGTTGCACAAATCTCAGTCGAAAGCGATGCCTATGCTTTACATTGTTATATACATCCATTTCTTGAACCATGCATGAAGTAAACTACATTATATGAAACCATAGTGGCACAACACCCAAGAGTGATTTTTTTTTTGTAGTGAAATACGCATGCCAAAAGAGGCCGATATATTTTTTAAAAAAGTGAAATGAGAGAAAATTTATTGAGATTGATATACAAGTACATACATGGCTATTTTTCGACATAATCACCATGAACCTATAGACATTTCTGGTAGCATGTTACCAGCTTCTGTTTACCCTTTGTGTGAAAATCCACCGCTTGAGAGGGTAGCCAGTCCAGAACTGATGTCTTGAGTGTTCATTATCGTTCAAATGCTTCGATGAAGGCCACATTTTCAGGTGAATATAAAGAAAGGGGGCTGTAAGGAGAATGATTAAATAATTTCCATCGAAATCTTTGAATTGTCTCAACAGTACGAGCAGCTGTACGTGGACGGATGTTGTCATGGATCACAAGAGTTCCAGAGTGTAGCATTCCTCTCTACCAATTTTGGATGGCATGTCGCAGACTACTCAGTGTTGTGCAATACACATCTGCTGTAATTGTTCGTCCTAGTTCCAAAAGTTTCACAAGGAGCACATCCTTTTGGTCTCAAAACATGGTTGCCATGATTTTGTAAACTGATAGTGTTTGATTGAATTTCCTCGTTTTAAAAGAACTAGAGTGCGGCCATTGCATTGGCTGCTGGTTCGACTCCCCAGTGGCGTACGATATCTAAGTTCCATCTGCCGTCACTATTTGAGAAAAGAGGTCTTCCTACACTCCCTCCAGCGGCCAAAATGTTACGTGCAGCTGTCATTCCTCTTTGTAAGAGTCTGTCAGCATTTTTCGTGCCCGCTTTGCACACAGTTTGTTATAACCGAGCTTGTCAGTTACAATTCGATGCATTGTTTTCGCGGACATTTCTGAAAACTCTTTGGCGAGTTCAGTTATTATGAACCGGCGATTGGATTGCACTTTCTTGTTAATGCGTTCCACCAGATCGTCCGTCTGAACGCTAGGCTTTCTATTACGCTCATCGTCATGAACATTTGAATGCCCTTCCCGAGACACTCTGCACATTGCCTGACGTTCTTTTCACTTACTACTATCGGTCCGTAAATGACACACAATTCTCGATTGATGTCAGCTGAGTTCTGTCCTTTGGCGTTCTGAAATCGTATGACAGATCTCACTTAACATTTGGTGGAATTTTGTATTACGACAGCCATTTCACGTTACTGCTACTCATACGTACGTCTACTTGAACGATTCTGTTTGAAGTATAAGATAATAAGGCATGCTCTTGCGCATGCTCAATTTCATCAGTGTTCTTATCCCTGCATTTTTTTGACAGCCTCGTGTGTTTTAAAAATGCAAAAATATGTTGTGAAATTCAATCAACTATCTTCAATTGTTTGTGATGTTTTTGCAAAATAAAGCTAGGCTGTATTATAGATAATGTTCTTGTGTGTTAAACAAGGACTTTTTTTCTCGAACCGTTGCGTTCGAATTGGACAGATTTAACACCCAACCTGGAATTACTTCTATGATGCAATTTTACAGTATCGTTTTTTAAGATAATATACAAATCTGCTGTTATAAATGCAGAATTCAATACTTTGTAATTTAGAGTACTGACAACTAAAGATTTGCTGGCAGATTTATCAAAACTTGGTTGAAAGAAATGTAAAGAGGAGTAAGACACTTACGTAAGCATTCTCCTTTCTATCTGTCTATCTTTTTATCTCTCACTCTCTCTCTTTCTCTCTCTCTCTCTCTCTCTCTCTCTATATATATATATATATATATATATAAATGCAGGCTAGGATCAAAATACTGCACTCAGTGTTCGAACCACTAGGGGAATGAGAAGAGTATTCTCTGTAAAGGAACAACAGTATCGCTGGGGAAAGTGTTTGGATGTGCTGGTTGATTGATTTGGAATCCAGCGTCGGGTTCAGCACCGAGGCTGTATGAGACGTTGTTCTACAGCTTGATATGGAATTCGAACCAAAGGAGCTCCCACCGGGAATCCGACCCAACTCTCCCGCCATAAAGGCACGCTCGCTGACCACATAGCCAAGAATGAGTTTATGTTTGTAGGTGCATGTACTGCAAAATTTAATGCTTGTTTGATAGATAATTTTCATCTCAGGCACATATCTATAGAAGCCTCTTAATTTGCTTACTGACTGTATTAAAAGTAACCCAATAAGAATATGAGCATTATTATTATGTACTGAAAATGAAGATAGAACTAACCAATGGTGACGGTTTATGAATTTTTCAGGGGAAAAATGTGCAATAGTTATCTGCCGTGCAATCCCGCAAACACTAGTTACTGATCGAACTTTGCTTGTAACTGCTGATCAGATGAAAGGATCAGTTTCAAGATTTATTTTCAAATTGCAGAAACTTTTCTTGCTAAATACACAGGGGCTGAGAACCCTATCCGTTATGAGGAGATAAGTAATTATTGTGTAAAAGAAGACTGTCCATGTCTCTGTCTGAGGACGTCTGTAAAAGGAGGGCTCTTTCCTATAAAAATGCATATATTTTTGCAGGGACAAAAAGTTCTGTCCGTTAAGGGAGGTTTCACTGTACCGCAGATTCTTTACATGGATATACAGAGATTATTGACATTAAAAATTTACAACTGTATAACAGTTTTAATTGTGATAAATGAGTATGGCGTAAACCTCTATGTTGCAATCCTAGCCTCTGTCCTTTGTGGCATCTAGTCGAACAGGCATTGGATGTGTTCGTAAGGAATTGTCTACGACGCCGTTTATAAACGAGTCCATAAGACATCAATGTTATGCGCTGAAGACCGTGATGAACAAGGTGCCTACTATCACATGTTGCATAGGTGACATGTTAATCAACGGTACAAGCTTTGAAAACCAATGGTACCCATTTTTCGTTGAAAAAGGTACATGTTCTTGGATACTGTAGTAGAAAACTACTAGTTTCATATAACTAGAACTTTTAATCAGTGCACATACATTTTTATGGTACTAATGTAGTTTAAACTTGCCCCAATCTAATTTTGACAAACTAGATTTTTTTTAAAGCAAACGATCCAGATTTTTATTGACTCGATACAGTGTCTAAAGTCTGTAACAAACTGATTTTTCTTCCAGTAATCACTTCAAAGCACGTACCAATATTTTAAACATTTACAGCGTAGCATATACGTGTGGCAGGGCATTGTTGTCTTGTAATATGGTGCCTGCAGTGAAATAAGGAGGCATGATATGCCTCTAGAACTTCCTTGATGTTGCGATCACTTGCGACGTTGCTTTCAGTGTGTAGTAGTCGAGATCGCGTTTTGTATCCAACGACATCCTACAGTATTACACCTGCCATTCACCCATTGTAGTATTCGATAATGCACGCTGGTAGATTGCACTCACCCCTATGAAATAACGTATGTACGGCCGAACTTAGGACGGGCCGAATCGGGACTCGTCCGTAAACATGACCACTGGCATTCAGCAGTCCAGCGACGGTGTTCATGTGTCCATTGTAGCTCGAGATGTGTTTCTGGATCAAGAGAAGTGTGCTCAAAGACATGTATGTCTCTAGTTCAGCCATCAGTAGATTTGTCGATTCAAACAGAACTACCGTGCTCCACCGTCGAGCTAATACTGGTCGACGCTTAGGGTCCTACACAGCCATGGTGATATTTCTCCCTTCCTGTGGTGTAGCGACATTGCTCGGTACACTACCTGTTCATCACGATTATCACTGCGTACGTTTTTTTTCTGCGTACGATTTTTTTTCTGCCTACTGCTTCCATGCACGCATCACTATCGTGATGGTATGCCGAGTACGCTCACAAATTTTACGGTAAGAGAAGCCACCTTCACGTAAATCAACCATAAATCTCCGTTCTAGCACAGTCATTTGTTTATATTGTACATACGTGTTATCTGTACTAAAGAATTTGGAAGCAATTTACCCATTTTTTAACGATTTTCTAGCATTAAATTCATTTTCACAATAAATATATGGTTCATATTTTCCTCCACTTTTTCATTTCTTCACAATGATATAGCGTTCGTAAGTACCTGTAGAATTCTTTTTCCAGACTAAAGTAAAACAGCTGTGGTATGCTATGAAAACCGAAGAAAGAAAGAAAGAAAGAAAGAAGAAGAAGAAGGAAAAAGAACGTTACAGGGCTCATAGCGAGTCACTTTTTTAACTAAAAGTTACTTTTTTTCAAGTTGTTCACTAAAAGTTATTTTTTTTTTTAAGTTCACTAAAAGTTACTTTTTTTTTTTTTTTCAAATTTGTCACTAAAAGTTCCTCTTTTTGGAGGCTTTTTCCTGTGATTTATGTTTTGCATTGGCAGTTTTCTAAGAAAAATGTTATAAAAATAAATGGAAAAAGGCAGAAACTTGTTACTCATTACTCTTCTGAAAGCTTCAGTACTTGCTGCCACATGTGAAATAGTCAGCTTTATTCTCACTTCAGCTTTTATTCTTTCTAAAGCACAGTGGATGGTTGGTGGATGCTTAAGCTCTTAAGGTGGGGTTGAGAACTCTTCTGTGTCTATTCTTTCTTCTATCATAATAGTCCTTTAGCTTTCTCTCGTAATAGTTAACGCTCCGCTCAACGTTGTGTGTGTGTGTTTGTGTGGTTCATAATGTTCGTCTTGTGCTATGCTTCTTGTATGTTGTTCTTAAGAGTAGGTGAAGAATTTGAATATTTCATGGCTTTGAGAACTCTCAATGCTAAGTTAAATATAATGTCTGAGATGAAGAAATTGGGAAATAGGCCAGAACTGGTTCCACTTACTAAGAAGTTTCTTATATCTGCTAAGTCTGCTTACCATAACTACAAAGCATACTTAGAAAACCTAAGCAAGGAGGAAGCTCAAAAAGAAGAAAAGATAAAACAGAGAGGCGATGGAGAAATTCACAAAGGAAAAATGGGGCATGATGAGATTTTGGTCACTTTGGTAACTTTGAAACCGATTAGGTGTAAATTCTCTAGTCCTTCCTGATCAAAGAGAGAGTCACACGGGATTTCTTACAGTGGACAAATTATACATAGACGTTCTAATGGTTTAGCGTGTAAGTGTCAATAGTTTTGAGGATATAGTAAATTCTGTGGCTAATTGCATATGAATCCCTTTTTGTCGACAATCTGTATCAATCTGATATCTGTTGTACTTTTGTTGAAGTTCGGACACCTTTTGTATAACGAATAACTATGCATAATAAACAATCATGAATACACTCACAGGCGAACAAGGAAAACACGAAAAATGATCGGTTTACCGTATATATATATATATATGAATGTGTGCACACCATATACATATTGAATTTTTATGTAAATATACTTACCATTATATATATATATATATATATATATATATATATATATATATATATATATATATATATATATATATATATATATATATAAATCTTTGGAAACTGCATAAAAATCACTGATGCTTAGAAAGAATTGCGAAGAATGCAAAGCAAAGCATATCATTTTGACTAGTACCACGTAGCATACAATTATTAATAAAGCTTTACATACTTACATCGTTGTGTTACATTGCTCTTTTTATAATTTAACTTGTATTTCTTTCAGAAGTGCGAAAGAGAGTTCAAAGATTACATCAAAGATAAACTAGTCGCAGCTAAAGCCGATTTCAGGGAGCTTCTAAAGGTAGGTTCTACATAAAGAAATAATGCCAGCTTTTATAAGGTACATAGGGGATGAATGTTATGTCATACCTTAATCTATATAGAAGCATTCTATCATTACTGTAAGAAGTCCGGAGACACAATTACAGAAACGGTTTCTGTGGAAAAGTTAATGAAGAGAAAGTACCATTGGTGTCATTTTATTGGAAAAATTATTTAATTCAGTAATTTTCTTGGGACTATACTCGCAGGCGGTGATGGCTGCCATTGTAATGTAAACAGACTGCCTATCTCGGTCGCTGTCTAATCTATTTTTATTATTATTTTAGCTTGGAATGGTATTTCTAAGAGGTAAAAGAAGTGTTCTTATCATGTATTGCGAAAAACTGGTATTTTTGTTGCTACTTGGTTAGTTGGGACCGCTGTGGCTTAGTGGTAGAACATTCCCTCCTGGTGCATGGAGTCTCTGGTTCGAACCCAGCTCGCGCCAAGTAAACTTTGTAGTGAACTAACACCGTGTGCGTGGGTTTCCTCGGGGTTCTCCCATTTTCTTCATTTAATTCATTTCTCATCATCACCGTCTCCTTTAGCCTACCCGGCATAACCGTGAGACGTAAAACTCAAAAGATTTAATTTCAAATTGGTTACAAAAAATCTCAAATGTGTTGTTTTCAGTTTTGTTTTTGATGAACATGTATCAATTCATGATACATATCTATAAAATATCTGTAAGTATTATCTGTAATATTTAGAATTGCCATTAAAAAAGAAATGGAAAAACGAAAAAAAAAAAAATACGTGTCAGCTTTTTAATTGCATTATGAGAAAATATGCTTCATATTACATTTCTTTATTATAATAAATTGTATTTTAACAAATTCGAGTATTGTGTGCAATAAAACATACAATAGGAAGATTTCCATAATAAATGGTATTTTATCAATTCAAGTATTATGTGCGCACTATACATACAATAGGAAGATCTCGACCGATGTAATTAGGTGGATAGAAATTATTACATGTTGAATTGTTGCCATTGCAAATAAACATTTAACCAGTTTCAGAAGGGACTCCGGAACACATAATTCTTCACATATGACAAGGGTTAGCACTCTTCCATACACCAGCAATGTCCAATGGGATAGGAATGGTCGGATTTGGTTCATTATCTTTTGACCACACCAGTGTTTGAAAGTTACATCGTTTAAGTGCAGGCATAAGAGAGTCTCTAGTGGGAGGTAACTTATCTCCAAGGGCTTTCTTGGTCATGAACATCTAACACCATAATTCTGAAGATGATGGTGTTAAGGATTGTGCCTGATAAATCCGGCAAATAAATGCTTCCAGGCGATACAAAATATCGTCCAGTACAGGTCACGGTACCAAGCTTCTGCGTGGCAGTAAGTTCTTCTGCATCCGGTGATATAAATGAAATCCAGTATAACTTTCTCTTCTCAGACAAACTTCTGATTGAGTCACAACCTTATAATGCGTGAAGTTAGGACAGTGCTGAAACTTTTAGTGCTCCGAGTAATTAAAATATGTTTTGTACTGATATTACCTCCCCGATGGGGGGGGGAGGGGAATCGAAAAAATCTTAAGTTTTAGAGGACCCCTTTGCGGTAGTGCAGAAAAGTTGTGCCTGCATGTAAGTATTACCCCTGTGAAATTTCAGCAACTTAGGATAATATCTTCTGTTCTGGCAAGGCGTATGAAGTTTCGAAAATTTGGTTAAAAAAAAAAAAAAAAAAAAAATAGGAAAAATCTAAAATTTTGTAAATTTTCAATAGAATCGTAGGCCCTTTCGGGGTAGTACGGAAAAGTTGTACCTACATGTAGGTATTACCTGTGCGAAATTTAAAAACCCTAGAATAATATGTTCTGGCAGGGTGTGCAGAATTTTGAAAATTCTTGAAAAATCACATTTTAAAATTTTTTTAATACGATACATTTATCACAGGGTCTTTCATGGTAGTAACGAAAAGTTGCGTTTACATATATTTAACTACTGTAAAAAAGTTTCAGAACCCTGGGATAAAAAAGAAACAGACATTCTGACCGATCAAAGAACAAAGCGACTAATGTGTATCGGCCCGGTCGATGTGCAAGAAACTAGGAAAATTCAAAAGCATCTCAATAGAAAGTCAAATGCTGTTCTTCGTAGTTCTGATAGTAATGCTTCAACAGCTCGTTTCATGTCTCATCGTTATTGCAGCAGGATATGCAGTTCACAACTACAAATTCAACACCCTCAGAGGAATAAGATGCAAACAAAATGGAGGAGGACGACGGTGCAAGTGCACGATCTTCGCCTCGAACAGCGTCGTTTCAAATGTGAATGAAGCTTACACATACCGCCATATTAAGTCAGAGGTTCGGGGATCGCTTCAAGCCACTGTTGTAAGTCACAGGTGTTTTGCACAACGTAGGCCTAATCATTGCATCGGATACAACGTTAGTGGTTGACAAGAGCAAAGCATCAAGAGAAAGATCTCGAACTATGTAAGAAACTTAGAAGTGAGAGTTTGGAAAATGCATGTGGTCCCATTTTAGGTCTTTACTTTGATGGTCGACTTGATAACACATTGTCAAGAGAAAAGCTTGGCGAGTAGTATTATCAGAGAACATCAATGGAAGAAAATTATTCACTTGTGAAGGAACCTCTTTCTGTCTACGTTGGATACGTTACACCTACCTCTGGATTCAGTCTGGGAATTTCTGAAAAATGTCACAACAGAGGTGAACGGAGGTCTCAACAGCGTTCTTGTGCTTGGTTGTGATGGAACACCAGTAAACACAGGAGTACATAATGGAGTACTGCGTCGCCTTGAATTGAAGTTAGGCAAACCTGTTCAATGGGCTGTTTGCCTCCTTCGTTTTAATGAATTACTCCTACGTCACTTGTTCCTGTTCGTTGATGGCCCCACTTCTGGCCCTTTGTCTTACTCTGGCAGCATTGGAAAGTCTTTGGACGGCTGGTTGAAACTTGCGTTAGTAACATATGAGCCAATTAATTGTGCCTTGCCTTCGATTGATTCATCCATTCCTAGTAAGGATGAAAAGTATCTGATAGATATTGCTCTTGCTGCCATTTCCTCAGGAATCTGTCCAGCAGATTTAGCCAAACGCGATCCAGGGCGACACGACGTGTCCCGAAGGTTGACAACAGCGAACAGGATCTTACAACTGTATGTTTCCGCAACGAAACATTCGCACAGCCTAAACACCATAGTGGAGTTCATTATGAGAATGTAGAGAATATGATTTCGCAAAATGCTTTCTTCGCATTTCCAGAAAACATTCTGATTGCGATGCTAACCGACGAAAGAGCACAATTCGAACACTTGCAGTTCCAAGAGTTATAAAAGCCAGAGCCAGAGAACTTGAAGCAACAGGTGAAGCTAATGATGTTCGTAAATTCAGCATTCCTAAAATAAATTTTGAAGCTAAGGACTATATTGACATAATCGACTGGAAGACAAACCAAGTGACCCCACCACCAATTTTGAATGACATAACATCCGAGGATCTGCAAACCATACTGCAAGAAGTAGTTCCAACTGAATGGTCATTCGCTGACTTCCCATACAACACCCAAGCTGTGGAAAAAACTGTACAACTAGGTACGGGGGCCTCCAGGAAAGTTTTCTGTCATGACAACTGTGACGACTTCATTCGGACTGCTTTGAAATCCAGAAATAGTATGTCATCATTCAGGTTCAAGGGCCAGTATAAAATGTGAATTGTGAAACTTTCGCAAAAAATTTTCGCAAACTCGAAATTTAAAGTCCATAAATTTTATAATGTATTCGTTTATTTTTCTGTTTGTTAAAACATAAACATTCTAATCTGTCAGATATTTGTGTGAATGAAACATTTGAAGCCTAATAACTGTGTAGTTATAAAATGTTGCTGCTTTACTTGAAACAAATGAGTTATTGTGGTTGAAAGAATAATTCATGTACTAGTAAGAAAAAATATATAATTTTCACGCCAACCGCCAGAAGAGAAAATATTATCCCAGTTTTCTGAAACTTTTTATAGTAGTAAACGCAACTTTTCGTTACTACCATGAAAGATACAGTGATAAATATATAGTATTAAAAAATAAAAAAAAAGATAAATGTTTTGAATTTTTCAAAGAATTTTCAAAATTTTGCACACCCTGCCAGAACATATCATTCTAGGGTTTTGAAATGTCGCACAGGTAATACCTGCATGTAGTACAACTTTTCCGTACTACCCCGAAAGGGCCTACGATTCTATTGAAAATTTACAAAATTTTAGATTTTTCCTATGTGTTTTACCAAATTTTCGAAACTTCATAGGCCTTGCCAGAACAGAAGATATGATACTAAGTTTCTGAAATTTTACAGGGGTAATACTTACATGCAGGCACAACTTTTCCGCACTACCGCAAAGGGGTCCTCAAACTTTCGATTTTTTCGATCCCCCCCCCCCCCTTCCTACTCCCTGGTGATGGCATAAAGAATGTGTATTCCGGAAGTCTTGGATAGTCTCACTCGTAAAACTAAAATATTTGTGTGTGTTTAATTTATCTAAGTGTGTTAAAAACAGTAAAAATTTTATCATACTATCAGTGTTTTCTTTGTGTCTTTTGAGTGAACACATCAACAAAATCTTCACAAGTTTTTCATTGCGATAGTTTTATCGGGAGCCTGTAGTTTCCATTCCATTCCATCCACGATTGCAACCAATTTATTTAGTTGATGAGTCTGATTATGTCGTGCTCATCAGGTTTCATAGCAGACTTCAGTATATGAATTAATTTGTTTTAGTTAGCTGTTGGTGCATTGTTCCTTCTTGTGCAAGCATTAATCTAGCACAACCAGTATTTCACGATCCTAAGATTGTGAGTTCACGCGTGCGGTCTATTTCTCATTGAGATCGTGCAACAGTCAAAAGTCGTGCAAAAAGAAAACGATCTCCATTCAATTTTGTAATGGATCCAGCAGTTTTTGTTTTTTTAAGGTGTCCAAAGACTAATTGATCCATCAAGAAGTCGAAGGTTTAATACAGAGTTGTTCCCAACGATTCAATTCGGCTAACATCTGATGTGATTTGTTCGCTGAATGTTAATAGACCCGAGACTGTCGAATTGAAAAGGATTTCTAATACGTTTCAGTTCACCATATAGGATTGAAATGGGTTTATCTTGGACTTTAGCAGCGATTTCATTACTTACATGGTGCTTTCTAGCTTCCAGTTTGAGTGAGATACCACACATATTGATTTTTTTTCTTGTGGTACCTTCGAGAGCTCAGGGACTGTTTACAAACAAACGAACAAACAAACAAAATAAAAACGAGAGCAGTGGGTTACTTTGTTGTACCAGTCCTCCCACTTTTTTCATACCAGTTATACTGGTTCCCCCACTTATGTTTTTTGGTGCCCCATCACAGGCTAGAACACAAAACAATATGACCATTTTCAAACTTATGTCAAATATCTGGATCTGAATCTTTCAAACTTCTCATATCCGCAAGGTAGCAAGCGGTCATTTCAGAATAGTTTTTTTTTAAATCTAATGCTAAGAAGTGTTTTACGAAATCTTCTAGTGAGGAAACTGGCAGGTCCCAACGAGCAGTTCTGATAGGTCTCGTTCCCATACACTTTTCCATATAGAGATCCTTTATCATCAGTAGTATCTTCGAGGATACTTGTATTATCGGCTGACCAATACATAAATCTATCTCTGACAAAGTGTGTGGTGCTGCTACTAAGATTGTCTTTATTTTTCATAAAAAGCTGGTGATTTTTTTTCAATTTAGTTAGGATAACATATGTATGAACACGAACAAAAGTGCATTCACACGTCGAATTTTCACATCCTGCAACGTTAGACAACCAACTTTGCACTCGTGTTGGCTGGGTTGAGAACTAGGTGTTCTACAAGTGCTCTAGTTTGTTCAAAAGATGTTAGTGTAGCAAACTGAAGAAAAAAGTGGAAAAAAATTCATGCCCCTGCAACGAATAAACAGTCGGGAAGAACATACTGTTCAGTATCTACTGAACGATTGATATCGTGAGACAGTTACAAAGTGATATTATTTAACCGTAGAAATACCAAGGAAAAATCAGTGTTGTTCGAACTTTCATTTTGTTTCACAGCTTACAATATTTTTATAAAATCCTTGGACGTTTTATTTTATTCGTTTCAACATTACCTTCACTTTTGTTAGTTTTCAGTTTTAATACAGTATGCGGCAAAACAAACAGTACTGAAATTCGCGTACGGGTGGCGCTCAGATGCTGTGTGGTATGAGCTATGAGTGCCACATGTGTGCTTAGTTGTGTGTGGACTAGCGTAGTGTGCAGTTGGTGCGAAGATAATGTTACTCACAACAGAGGAGTAGGTACTTATTGTCAAGCAATATTTCCGCTCATGTCTCACTGCAGATTAGCGTGGACGTCTACTGTATTGCTCTGGAGTATTAGCTATGGCATATTAAAATGAAGATTTCATCAGTAACATACGGTTCTGTGATGAAAAGCCATGTGTACTTGGATCACCACATCAATCGACAGTTGATTATTGACCCTGTCTTGCATGATTCGTGCGGCTTTTACCGCACGAAAAATCTGTTGTTATAACAACAATGGATGCAGCAAGACGGAGCTATTGCCCACACTGCAAGTGAGTCACTTACCCCTTCTGCTCACAAAGAGTTTGGACATCGCTTGATTTCCTGTGGAACGGATTTTCCATATCCTTCCCACTCCCCTCACCTCATGACTCCAGATGCCTACATACAGGGTATGCTGAAGGAAGCAATTTTCCGAACATAACTTCCTACCACTATACCGGAGTTAAGAGAAAAGATTCGGTCATTTGCTGTCATTCCAGCAAACCGTGTTCACTAACATGTTCATCGATCCATAGGACCGCTATGAAGAATATGTGCGACATAATGTTGAACATTTTGAACACATGATGTACAGGAATGATTCCGTGTAAATTTACAATATATATTGAGTAACATTTAGTTGACATCCATTTGACAACCTTTCTTATGTTTCGTTATGTTGTACAACAAATAAATAAATGTCAACGATGTGATTTCAGTACTGTGCAGTATGCCGCATACTGTATCTTTACTAAAACTGTATGAAAAAAATCACATTGTGCAGGATTATTTGACTCCCATTTTTGTTTTGCGAAAATTTCTTTTATTCTCAGTCATCATATTTTTCATTTTTTAAAAATAAATATTATTATGACATTTACATAATATTTATGCCATTTACACAATAAAGCTACAAGAATATTTTCCGGTGTTATATTATTGGTTTCCAGAATGTTCGAAAAATGCAAACGAAAAAAGGAAAGGATAATCTAAGAAAGTAAAAACGAGATGTGTAGTGTGTGACATTTTAATTTGTGAAAACCATTACATCAATAGAAATCAAGTCATACTTTTCAAATATGACAAATACTACAAATGTATATCTTTGAGTATTTTGTGAGCACATAAGTTTGTGTAAATTAATCTCCAATTAATAATACAAGCATGTCTCCATTAGAAATATTTACGAGACCAAAGGGACACGAGTTCTCTATTGTAGAACGCCGTAACACTATCCCTTGTAATATTCTAAGTAACCGAGAACTGTAATTTCGTAAAGAAGAATAAACAAAAATGACCTAAAACACAAACATATATGAGTGTGTATGGCTGTTCCTGATAATATTTAAATAAGATTTACCCTTTCTCTTGGTTAATATGTGCATGATTATTGCATCTCGCCTCTAGATGGAAAACTTTGAACAAAGAGAATTTATCATTCACCGTCTAAGAACAAACTAAATTTAAAAGTATTAGTTTGCAATAGAGTGGATTTGAACTGAAAACCTTGGTATCACTAGACCATCGCCTATAATACCTAGACTATTTTTCCAGTACTGACGTAATCTCGTAAGTTAATAGTTGTCTTCATAAAATGAAGGCCAGTGAGAGAGAGAGAAAGAAAGAACGAAAAAATGTTTGAATGAAAAAAAAAAACACTAAAAACAGAAATAAACACAGATACGTGTTGCTTTCCGATTGAAGGTTAAAGTAGCCAAGTTCAGGTTAGGACAATCCTTTTGAAACTAATAACCGAACAGTAGTCGGTTAAGTCATACTTCGCTCTTGTAACCTATTTTCGTGATACTAGTTACTGAGAAAATTGGGGCAAAAAAAAAAAAGTTTTCACCAACTTACTCGCTTACTTTAACCAAGAAAAATTAGGCGTTAAGTTTTTAGTTTGTTTTAATTCTCATTTAAAAGGTATTTGTCATCCACTCAGTTAAATTAGCAAAATAACTTTTACCAAGGAGTGCTATAATAATTTCTTTTTTTTTCTTTCTTTCTTTTTTTTTAAGATTATGTTACATTCAATGAATATAACTCTCATAATATTGGGAAAGTATTTAGGTCATACATTATATATACAGGGGGTCGTTTGCAGAGTACACTTCTGTTCAGAAAAACCTAGAAACCCTTTAAGAGACTAAGTCCAACAAGTTAATAATAATAATAATAATAATTATTATTATTATAGTAATGATTAAAACGGTTAGATAGCGACTGAGGTAAGGCAGTTTGTGTATATTGATGCGGCCATCTTGAAGGACGTCACCACAGCCATACGTAACACTTGTGAGTGGCACCGTGAAAATTACTGAACTACATATATATTTTTTTGCGATAAATGACACTATTAGTACCTTCCTTTCATTAACTTCGCCACGGGAATCACAATGCTCCCGGACTAAATAATTTTACCCGTTTACTAATATCATTAGTAGTATAATTTTTAAGGAGAAACTCAAGAAAATTTGAAAGAAAAAAAAAAGTCAATAGAAACAAGTAGCTTGAGTAGAAAACAAAGCCAGAAAGATCTACAACCAAAGAAAGCATACTGTTTGTGTAAATGCTTCATTAACATTTTCTTCTACCCATGTTATTAATTTAATTTTTTTAGAAATAAAACTTTTTTTATTTTCTCAAGCAAATGTAGTTCTAGGTCTCGTAACGTCATATGCACTGTATTGTACAAAATATACTAAGAGTGATTTTATTAGATATTTTTGCTGAAAGCAGATAATAAAAATGTAGGACTGCTATTCTGTACTTGGTTGTGAAATTTTACGAAGGATTACAAAGACAAAGGATCAGTACCTTTTGATTTGCATGAAAATGATATTTCATAAATATTTGCTTTTATAGAAGCCCAGCGCTACTAAGCTTGTTCATTCCAGCTAGTTTGTTTAGAAAAACATAACATTTTAAAAGTTAAAATGTAAACATATTCCTTTTGTTTTGTAGGAGACGAAGTTAATTACCCATAAAACACTAAAACTGGTTCAAGAAAATGAGCAGCATATATCTGAGATAGAAGAAATCCTGAAGAAAGATCGGCGGTACTTAGTGTTGGATTATATTCCAGATGAAAGGAGGAAGTTAATATTTACCTATCTGGAAGACCTAGACAAAAGAGGGCCCCCACCCCCACCAACAGCTTCGGAGCCAACAAGACGACCAACCAAGTGATCAGTCTTATTTGTGGTGTTTAAACTACAGTCCAGCTTCTTAATTGATTAACATGTGCTGCAGACGTGTCCTGTAAACGGCAGGAAAAAATAGATATATTTAGTTACTTTACATACACATTCATGAGAAATCGGTTCATATATGTGTGAAAATATTTTTTATCGCCCTTTAAGCTAAGTTTTAAAGACTACAGTCTTATTTAGAAAGAAAAATATGTATATTGGTGAGTGAGTGAATGTTCTGCTTGTTTGGTTGTGTGTATGTGCGTTTGTGTGATAGAGAAATGTGTAGAAGTGTGTAGGTGCGTGTGTAATTCGAGGTGTATCTTAAAATAAAAGATGATATATGGATTGTGGATTTGTTACAATTGGCCATGTAATGAAGTGGTATCTTAATATAGTGTATGCAATCATCATTCCCATCCTGGTTTTCATAGTGCACTATTTTGAGTTACATGTTGTTCTTATACTACGTCAATCAGTTCGTTTGGTATGACATCGACAGACTAATACCTAGTCATTATTAGGTATGATGATTTATTTTATACACAGAACTATAGCGTGTAATTGTTAGTTGTTGTTCTCATTTCACGAGATGAGTGAATGCAGTTTTGAATTGTAAAAGCTACTGGAAATGTGTTTCAACATCATATTATTATTCATTTGTATTTCCACTTTTGTGTAAATGAAATTATGCTAGTTGTGACATACGTTGTATCATAGCGTGTGAGAGATTCATTGTTTACTATTAGATTCTATAACAGAATAAACAAAAGGTAAATTCTAAGCTGTAGTCATTATTTGGGTTCTAAGCACAACTAAATAAGGTTTGATGTGAGTGTGTGTGTGTATGTGTGTGTGTGCTTGCTTGCTTTTTATTACACAACTTTTAGTGTGATGAACTGGATGCTAGAAATTCAAGATCAGGAGATAGTGTCAGTTTTTCTATCCATTGATGTTCTTGGATTTCGCTGTTCCCTCCCATATTCTTATTTCACCACTTTTTCCATGGTAGTTTACTTGCGTTTATTAGTATTCGTCGCTTTTATGCTGCAGGGCATATAGTGTTACGTTAAACGAGTTTTTATTTAATTTCAATTGTACGGTTACTATACTCCGCGTCACTCGAATTGGCGTATGGCGTCAGCCAATAAGCTGGCACTGCTCAGTTACCAAACCTTCAGTGACGAATCCAATCATTCGTAATTGTCCTCAAATACAAACAAAATCTATTAATGGATAGATTCGTCAGTGAAGGTTTGGTAACAGCGCACTGCAAGCTTATTGGCTGATGCCATATGCCAATTCGGGTGACGCGGAGTTAGAATGACCGTAATGTTGGCTCCCAACAGAAATTAAATGCTTTAACTGGTGAAAGGAGCGTTCCAAAATTATTGTATTGGTTTAAAGTGTATAATTTAGAAATGATAGGCTGGTGAGGCTCGCGATAGGAGAGATTAGGAATGGGATTCTTTATTAAGAACATCTTATTTCGTTGTGGAAGGTTGAATGTAGAGTATTATTCTGAAAACTGAACGGACATTGGCATATCCATAGGCGTGCCCACCAAAAATTTTCTGGGGGGGACAGTACCCTTCACTCAACATTGTGGGCCAAATTTAAAGAAAGGATATGCATTGCACCCCCCCCCCTTCCCCCGAATTTTCAAAATGTCACAACATGAATTAAAGTGTTGCAATTTAGGATAGATAAATCCTATCAATGGTGATAACAGGTTCTATTCCAGCGACACGAAAAATTCTATTTATGCTACTGCTGACAATATTTATTAAAATTAATGGGGTTTCCAGGGCGATGATATTGCTTTGTAGGTTTCATGACAGTACAATGAACTTAAAATCAGTGACTAAACATATTATTCAAGTTCATGTTTTCAATTTGTTTATAATTTGTATTGTTTCCCATTTTGACACTGAAATTGGGTCTTTGTGTTCTGTTAAGAAACTCCAACCTGCTGATAATATATTTAACCATATGAGCCCAAGAAATGTAGATCCTTCTTGAAAAAGCCGCAAAAGCCCAGCTGCTGGTTCTGAAGATGTGTTGACAATTCTGCCAATCTTCATCTTTTCCAACGTAGAGAGAATTTCTTCATAATGTTAAACAACTCCCACTATTAGACTGAGTCTACAGATTCACCTAGTGGGACACAAAATTTAATGTTTACAATGTTTGAGACCAGACCACCAGCATTAGCCTCGGTCAGACCAGAAAATCTTGACCTCATTGGAAGTGACTGAGAAAACAATACTCCTAGTTCCTGCGCCCACTCCAAACAGTTTCTCTACATCTGACGTACTACAGGCACCCTTAATAACAAGATTAGTACTGTGAGCTTCACAATGTACGTACAAGGCATGAAGTTGCTCTTTACATATGATAGATGGAACACTAATGTTTGCACCACTCGTATTTCCAGAGCCATCATAAGCATGTCCTTTGAGTTGAGCAATGGGAAACTGGAGTCTCACCGTCTCATCCAGAATAACTGAAGTTATAAACTAACCAGTAGTTTTTTGATATACTGTAGAACCCAAGAAAACTTTCATGAGAACGGAGATCTTCATAAACTCACCTGGCACAAATACTTAATTGTTCTTCATTCACATCACGGGAACCATCAGACACGGTAGAGAACAGGGTTTTGAGATTTTTTTTTTTTTTTTTTTTTTATACATATATGAAAAGCAATTTCTTGGTCCATGGTTTCGAGATATCGTTCTGGATTTTGACATCTATGAAATTACATCTCTTCATGTTTCCCTTTATTCATCTCTTCAATTGTGGAAAATCTTTAGAGCGAAGGTTCATCAACTGAAAGAAATTCCTGAACCGGGAGTCATGTTCTCTAAATGCGAGTCCTTGTCTTGCAAGAAAAACGTATACTTGAGATTACATTTTTCTTAAGAATTTCCTGACTTTCAGTTGTTCATCTAAAATTTGTGGATTTCTTTGGAATTTTTTCTCTGCGTGTAGCGCAGTATAGCCAGTTTATGGCATTCTGAAGTTTCGTGTACACGGAATTTCTCTTTAACCTTCTTCCAATTGCGAAATCCTATAGTAGAGAAAGCGTCTTCCATGATTTTAGTAAGAACTTAAAAAAAAAAAAAAAAAAAAAAAAATCAATGTTCGACCTTTCAGAGACTGTTGTGGAAAATTTGTAGGTAACACTAAATCTAATTGGGCTTTGAAAGTTTCGAAGGGTGGGGAGAATTTGAACCATTTGCTAGACGTGGAAATTGAGAGGTTTCTTCTATAGACACTGATGGTGATGGTGACCGATACAAGATTTGAATTTCCATTGCTAGTTTGAGGTTGTAATCCATCAGCTGAACTATCATTTGAGTTAATTTTTCTCTTCTTTTCTTCAATAATGGCACTGCCTTGGCCCACGTGCTGTCTTCTTTTCTTTTTCTTATGACAAATTGATCCATTTCAAACAATAAAACAACACTAAACAGAAACAACAGATTGAAAACTTAGTATCAGCGTTATATTCACAGTAACATACATGAACACAGCTGTCTAAATAAGACCTACGTTACCCGCACATGAAGAAAAAGGTCTTTTTATGCAAGTTTTGTGTCATTTCCGAAACTAAACACAGTGTTGTAAGTCTTCCATCGATTGCCTAGGTTGGCGCAATAATAGTGGTATTGTTACACGAAGCCGATGCAGCAAGAGTCGGTATATTATATATTAAAAAATCATTCCACATTTTCTCTTTTCTCTTTGTAATGCTATAAGTGTAGAGGGAAAGGAATCTTTTCAGATACTTAGAAAGCGACTTTTTATTTCTTGCAGCTACCGCTTTCTTGGAAGACTAGATATAAAATCTCAAGGCAGAAATATTTGAAATTGAGCATGAAACTTTTGATAAGTGCTAAGTGAAATTCGAAATATTTTTGCCTTGGAAGCAAATTGTAAATCTTGCACAAAGCAGTAGCAGTTCAAAATAAAGATACACACTAAGAATTACTTTCAGTTAGAATCTACTATTTTCATAAAGATAGTAGCTCTACACAGCGCATCATTCACATATGGGCATGAATCTCCTTGCTATTCCTCACATCTGTACATGTCCTACAGACACAAGTGAAGGACCTTTTTGATAGAAATCGGCAAGGGGTATCATAAAGGGGAGATATTTTCGATTATTTTTTCAATATCTTTCACCGTTTGCAAGATTTGAACCTACTTCCGGTTGGAGGTTCTAATTCATGTATGATCAGTGTTTTCTTTCTTGCATGCAGCATGTAATGAGCAAACACATTACACACACAATTAATTATAATGTTAGTGATAGGCTATATGGGTTCATTGGGCCAAACACTCCAAACAATAAAGATTGATCTTACACTGGAGAAATAGTTATACTTCGTTTCTCATTATCATTTGACCATGAAGCAAACGCCGGAGAGATACACTAACCTCGTATACAAATGCGCGGTGTTGGAATGTATAACTCGTAGGATATTATACTTTACTTTTTAAATTTTCAATATTTCCGTGTACTCCTTAAAAATGTAATAAAGAAATAACGACATTAAAAAATATTTAATTAGAACTCAACAATCTTCACAAAATTTACAATCGATCAGTGAAAACGGCATCTTTCCAGAGCTTCTGGTTTCCGAGATATCATTGTTAAAAGAATTTGCCACAAACATATAAATATCCACAAACATATAAACTTTTCTTGGCCACAAACATATAAACGTAGCATCGAATCAGGTGGTTCATGGGGTCCCGAAGGCCTTAACTTTATAAAAGAAGTCGGTGACCGCATTTATTTATCGTCAGGAGACGCTAGAGCAACCTCTTTCTACTAAAACGCATCAGTATGACAGTACAAAGAGGGAACGTTGCATCAGTTTTGGGAACGCTACTCTCTGATAAGGAACTGGAGATCTTTTTTCTGTAATTTAGGCGAAAGTTTGAAAGTGCTGTTTCAAAGCTTATCGCAATAATGTATTATTTGATAATTATATTTTTGTTAAAGTGTGCGTGTGTATACAGATACTAACTAGTATACTGCACATATGATGCAAAATGCGTGAAACTAAAATCTTAAAAAAGCACATGTATTAAATATATTATTTCATGAAAGATTTCCTTAGGTATTTGTAACAATTACAATAAAATTTTAATTCATGTAAAAAAAAAAATAATACATAGATATTTAAAAATTTTCTTTTTCCTGCAAATGAATGTGTGCATGCTTTATGGTAGTTTTCGACATAGCTAATAGTGTCGCTACTTTCTGTACTTCATTTATATACCCTGGTAATTGTTACAGAATTTTCTTCAATGAAACTGTAATTCCTTTCCATTCCAGAAATTATTAATTGACAATCGACGTTCCCATTCCAGTATTTCATCATTTTTGCCGAGATATTTGGGGAAGAATTCATGCTATACAATTTTCTGGGGGGGAAGGGGGAAATCCCCTCCTAGAAAATTTCTGGGGGAACGTGTCCCCATCATCCCCCCCCCTTAGCTGGCACGCCCATGCCATATCTATATGATTAGTGTATGAGTTTTTAGAAAAAAGACTGGAAATAAGCATTAAAGACATTTTCTTCGGAGAGCTGCGTTGTGTTTCCGAATATATTCGAAGTATGACATCAATCAGTTATAAGAGTCGAGAAAAAATCTTCTACTCAATCATCCGTAAAGTACACAATGGTCATGACTAAGATCGATTTGAATATAGTATTAATATCCAGTTCAAGCACCGAGGCGTTATGACATGGAATATATTGGGATTTTTCTTTTTTTCTTTCAATCAAGGTTTGTTGACATAGTAACTTGATTAAAAGTAATGACAATTAAAGAAATTAAAAGTTAAGGGTATGACAGAGAGTGCTGTATGACGAAAGTAAAGGTGACTGGCGAAAAGAATTTGCCGATTGCACTTGATTTAATAAACACAAACAAAGATTACAAATTGCTTCATAAAGAAGCTTTAAAGAATAATAATGTATTTCTTAAAAATGGTAAATGCTCTTTGACGAAGAGTAGCTGGCAATCTGAACATGAAAGCATCAGGAATCGAATCGGGGGCCGTCAGTACAAAGTCTCCAAAATCCTATTCCTGTACAATTGCTTAAAATGGGATCCCAAATACTACTGTGGTTTTTATCCGTGGTAAATATTTTAACTAGAGATCGGACAGTGGATCATGGGTTAGTGCTCAGACTGATAAGATTTTATCGTCGAGAAATATAATTGTCTTGAGCAGCCATAAAAATACTTTACTTCGCTGGGTGATTGGTAATAAATAAATAAAAATCGAGCCTGTTTTGACAGACTAACAGCTAATCATTAAAAGTGTAGACGAACATGCTCTTGTAAAGCCCCAAATTGTAATTCAGACCTCAAACTTGTAATTGCAAAGGTACAGCTTTTTCTTTCGCTAATAAAAATGATGAATCAGAATTTTAAGAGAGGATATCAGATTCTTAATAGTTGTGAGGCTTTACAGAGTATAATTGATGAAAATTACGGATAGTAAAAGTTGAGATCGATATAAGCGAAGTGTAATACTTTAAATAGCAAGATTAGTAAAGCATATCGATGTATCAGAGCGAAGAAAGTTTAATCATAGTTCAGTGATAAATGTCTTCAATCTGGAACTTAAGATATTACAGTTTGTTTAAATCTAGACTGAACAAACACTGAAACTCACGAGAATAGTAGGAGTGAAGATAGGATTATTATTATTATTATTATTATTATTATATTTATTATTACTACTACTACTACTACTACTACTACTACTACTACTACTACTACTACTACTACTACTACTACTACTACTACTACTACTACTACTACTACTACTACTACTACTACTACTACTACTACTACTACTACTACTACTACTACTACTACTACTACTACTACTACTACTACTACTACTACTACTACTACTACTACTACTACTACTACTACTACTACTACTACTACTACTACTACTACTACTACTACTACTACTACTACTACTACTACTACTACTACTACTACTACTACTACTACTACTACTACTAATAATAATAATAATAATAATAATAATAATAATAGCATTTAACAGGAAAGCAGAAAACAATACGTTACAGAATATCGTGAGAGGATAAAATAGTTCATCGTAATTAAAGAGGAATATTCCTACATCTAATCTACTACATCATCTTGAATCAATTTTTTGTAGATTTGTTTTTGTCTATGCAGATGAAGTAATTGGAGATACCAGTATGGCTTCAGATGCAGTAGGCTACCACTGGATTCGATATTTTATACAAATGAGCGGTAGTGTCGCATTATTAATTTCACTGATTATGTGAACCATCAAGTATTTTGCGTTATTGATTGTTTTCTAAGATACATATAATATAATTTGAAGTACCATTGATTAGTTTCTTTGTTTTACAAATCCACTTACAGGCAGTGGCGGCGTAAGGCAAACTGAGGCCCGGGGCCAGTGAAGTAGATCGGGGCCCCTTTTCGAACAATCGTGATTTATACACTTCTATTGTTGACATTCATTTACAAAATTCTTTTTTTCTGTTTACTCCTCCCCCTTTCCCGTTGGTGTGTGTGTTTAGATCATTTTAATCTTTTATATATATATATATATATATATATATATATATATATATATATATATATATATATATATATATATATATACTAAACAAATGGGGCGACATTCAGCATCCGTGTCAATTTTTTTAATACTTAGAACCGCCTTCAGGCTGGTATCTAAAAATAAAACTGGACCAGGGCTATCATTGCATATTGTTTTCTTTTTTATTCATTTCTAAACAAAGGACACGGTAGAAAAAGGATTAGAGATACAAGTGTAACGGAAACTACAACCAACGATAGAAATAACATAATCTTAAGAACAAATAAAATTTAACAATTAAGAATCCAGAATTTATCCTACACCTATACTATCCTAGTATCAACGCGTACTGTAATCAGATGGTATAAGTGGAGGTAATGCTCCTAATAATACATTTAGAGACAAATTTACCTACAAAATATAACGATCAGCTGATATTGCAAACATTGTAAATAATAATATAACAGATGCGATTTCTAAATGTAAGCTCTATGTTTTCTAAAATTCTTTGTTCGGTTCTCGCCTTTGGTGTTTCTCCTGTGAAATTTCTCATATGTCAGTTTATTCATAGTTTCTCCCTGTCTGATTTTGCACTACATGGATTTTATTTGATTAGATTTTTCTTCTACAATTAGCCCCATTCACTTTAACATTAGGTTCCTCCCAGTGATCATACACAATACTTAAATACTTTTTTATTTTTATTTTACTGAACTATCAGTAAATAATGGCTAGAATAGATTTCTCTCCTGCGTGTAATTTTTATTTATCTTTCACCAGGTTTCTTTCCAGTGATAATGTACGATCTATTTAGTTCCACTACTTTTGCCGAAGTATCAATGAATAGTTAAGCACTAGAGTATTTCCCTCCTCCTTGTCTATTTTACTATTGTTTCCAGATTTCACACTTGTTTTATGATTATATTATTTTGTATTTAATAATTCAGTCATGTTTATATTCTGTCACTTATGACTATTTCCATGACCTCTTACTAACATAGTATTAGAGTATATTTTAACAAAAAAATCCTGAATGTATTGAAAAATTAGGGATATATCATAGATTAAATATGTAAGCACAGAATTCTACTACGGGTTATACCATCCTACTTTTCATTACCATCTATCACCAGTCAATTGACAGATCTTAAAGGTTTTTGGTACTTTTGATACTTTTTATTACTCTTTTGGTACTTTTGTACTTTTATTGCCTTTACTTGAAACATGAAACAGCTTTCGACAGTAGTTCCACTACCATATTAGCCTGTGTTCCACCAACATTCAGAATGATACCTTCCTTGCTTTGGTAGCAGCGAAAGTCTCAATTATATAATCAAAATCCAAAGTGGATGCTAGTTCATTTTCGATAGAAAGAATGTCCAGATTCGTGAATCTTTCCTGACTCATTGTGGAACGCAAATATGATTTTATGAATTTCATTTTGCTGAAAGGCCTTTCACACGATGCGACAGATAAGTGCAATGTTATCAAAATCTGAAGAGCGGTTGGCAAACTTAAGTAAAGTTCAAGCTCCATTGAAGATACATATTTCAGGATGCCTTGTGGAGAAAAGTCAAGCTGTTCTTTAGCTTTCTGAGCACACCTTAGTGAACGGATTATATTCTTACAATCCTGAAATAATTCTAAGCCATCCAGGTCATTCGGGTAGAACAAAGCCAAATCAGAGCAACAAGCTTTTAGCCTGTCCTCGCTCTCATCACATCTAGCTGCTGCACAAAGTTGGCCATAGAACACAGGAATCCAAATTTGTCGTTCAGGTCATGCATCTGACAAGTAAACCTTACGTTTGGGTGAATCGAGTTGCTGACTGAGACACATATGAGAAAGTAGTACTAAATGTGGTCAGTATTTCAGTGAAGTTTTAGGTGCGAAGCTCCAGGGGTTTAGGAGATACAGCTACCAGAACATCACATGGAAGTACAGAATAGTGTTCATACAGTTTGAGGTTAAAGCTCTGTAAGACCTCTTGTAAGGACAAAAGGTGAATAACAAATATATGGGTACATATTAGGACTAGGGAGAAGTCATATAGTAAGGGTATACCTGACGGCGGCCATCTTGAAATCCGCCATTTTGAATTAAGGTTAAGTTTTTAAAATAGGAATAGGGTCATGTGATACATGATTTAAGGCGCAAATTCAATCAGAAGAACAATGGTGACGTTAATTATGATTTACGCGCAATTGGCAAAAAGTTACAGGGAAATTAAATATTATTGCAGCATATGTATTAGTCCTTTACCCCACCTTGTAAATTTTGTGTTAATGATAATAATTAAATAAAAAGCAGGTGAATAAATATTAGGTCTATGGTAAGAGTTGCCTTGATGGCGACCATATTCAAATCCGCCATTTTGAATCAGACAAAAGTTTTAAACAAAACGCATAACAGTGACACCTTATTAATAGCAAATTTTTACCATAACTCCAACGGTATAACCATTTTTGCTTTATCATTAACCAGCACAAAATTAAATGGATCGCTCCTTACGACTACTGCTTTGACGAAATTGTTAACGACAAATGTGTCAAGTATAACTCGATTGCCTTTGTCAGGTGTGCTTACTGTGAGCAGAGCATTTGTGCAAGTCATGCACTCTTTTCTGAACTACATACTGATTGTACTAATTGAGGACTTTCTGGAAGAAAGACCCAAGTTCAATTATGACTCAATCCCACTTTGGTCGTTTTTCCTTAAATTAGCAACTTGTTTATGCGATAACAAATGCTGGTTAATGATAAAGCAAAAATGGTTATACCGTTGGAGCTATGGTAAAATTTGCTATTAATAAGGTGTCACTGTTATGCGTTTTGTTTAAAACTTTTATCTGATTCAAAATGGCGGATTTGAACATGGCCGCCATCAAGGCAACTTTTACCATAGACCTAATATTTATCCACCTGCTTTTTATTTAATTATTATCATTAACACAAAATTTACAAGATGGGGTAAAGGACTAATACATATACTGCAATAATATTTAATTTCCCTGTAACTTTTTATCAATTGCGCGTAAATCAAAATTAACGTCACCATTGTTCTGCTGATTAAATTTGCGCCTTAAATCATGTATCACATGACCCTATTCCTATTTTAAAAACTTAATCTTAATTCAAAATGGCGGATTTCAAGATGGCCGCCGTCAGGTATACCCTTACTATATGACTTCCCCCTAATCCTAATATGTACTCATATATTTGTTATTCACCTTTTGTCCTTACAAGAGGTCTTACAGAGCTTTAACCTCAAACTGTATGAAGACTATTCTGTACTTCCATGTGATGTTCTGGTAGCTGTATCTCCTAAACCCCTGGAGCTTCGCACCTAAAACTTCACTGAAATACTGACCACATTTAGTACTACTTTCTCATATGTGTCTCAGTCAGCAACTCGATTCACCCAAACGTAAGGTTTACTTGTGAGTAAAATGATCATACACTTGTCTCAACTCATCTAGAATTTCATTGGTAGAGCGCTTCACTTTGGCCTGTGCAATCAGGGGTTCATTCTTTGCTTCTCCAGGCATGCATCTCTTTTTCCTGTGTGTATCCACAGTTATGTTCCATGCCCTGCAACTTCCTTCAGGTGCAGATACGATTTCCTTCCCCAGCTCAAGTCTCCAGGTACCAATGGTGTCAACCAGGCTCTGTAACTAAATAATGTTTGATTGAAACTCAAATCCTGAGATTGAAGGAATTTTTGGATCCGATCAATATATGAGATCTGCAAACCAGAAATATAGTAAAGCGATGAAGTTAAATGACTGGATGCTTGCAAGAAGAAGACCAGCATCTCCTCTAGTATCAAGTGTTTCAGTCGAAGTGTCACGCAGATCTTCCAACAGATCAAATACTTCATCCAATTGACTATAAAGTGCCTTCAAAGCTTCTGTTTTTGAACTCCATCTAGTGTCAGTTTTACGTTTCAGACCAATCTTTAAGTGATTTTGCAGCACATTCCATCGATGAGTAGATTTAGAGAAGAATACCAAAAACGTTCCATTGCTCCGAACAAAGTGTTCGCCAAAAAGTTAACGTGCCCAGCATGTAAGCCACAATGTTCAATGAATTATTGTTACAAGGAACGAAAATGGCCAAAAGACTTATATTCCGTATCAAACTTTGAACTCCAGAATATTGCCTGGTCATTGTAGGCTGATTTTATCACAAGATTATTATCTGCAATCTTAATATCAAGCCTATCACGTTGTAGTTACTTCACTATTTCAGCCGAAATACTCTCAGCAGTTTTTCCTTTGACAGAGATAAAATCAATTAATGCTTCCCGAACTTGAACAGAATCACGTATGTCAACAAATCGAAAGATTTGTAACAACTGTTCCACATGAGAAAAATCAGGAATTGAATTAAATATAATGCTGAAGTATTTTGAATATTTGAACACTTGTTTTCTTATTGAACATTTTCTTCATTCTAAATTTGTGGGCTGAAATGTAAATTCATATACCAAAAAACAAGAGCAGAAATGGGGAAACCAGAATTCAACTTGTAAAGGACAAAACAAAAAGACAGAAGAAAAACAAGTTTATTTGCGACTATAGCGTCTGCACCAAAGAGCTTTCAGTTACCAACAGAATGCTAGTACCCTAATAAAGCATTACCTTCATCCCTTCTTTCTGTCTTTCTCTTGAACTGATACGTGAATAAAAAAATAAACGGTGATGTTTTAGGAAGCAGGCTAGCAGATGGGGCCCCATTACTTGCATCATAAGAGCTTAGAATGTAAACAACACAATATGCTTTGACTTTCTTTTATTATATTTTAATCTACACAGCTTTTCCCTTTAAATTTCTCTGAGGTTATTGAACAAAGTGAAACTTTTATTTTATTCATACTTTAATCGACATACATTTTTTCCTTTAAATTTCTTTGGGGCCCCAAGAGAATAAAACTTTTATTATTTTATTTATTTTTCACCTACATTCAATTTTTGTCTTTGATTTTCTTGGGACCCCAAGAAAATGAAATGTTTACTTTATTTTTCACCTATATTCAGACCTTTTTCCTTTAAATTTCTTTGAGAGCCTCCAAGATAATGAAACTTTTATTTTATTTATTTTTAATCTATATTCAGTTTTTTCTTTAAATTTCTTTCGGGTCATCAAGAGAGTGAAGCCCTAAGATTATAGCTTGTATAGCTTATACAGAAATCCGGCACTGATTAGCTTTATTAGACAGATATTTCTGTTGTTTCATCCATTTGGTGTAATATTGATTGACAATTAATTGCGTTTCCTTTTAGGGATGGTGTGGATTATAAACCTTGCCAGCCGTTGTACGGCTCATGCTAACAAAGTTCTTTATTAATTATTTTTTACCTACCGTCGGGGGCCCCCAGAAAGTGGGGCCCGGGGCGAGGGCACCGCTCGCCCCGCCCTTACGCCGCCACTGCTTACAGGTGTCTTTAAATATAACCCATGTTCTTCGCTTGGTTTTCTCCTTTCTGTCTTTACATCACATCACGTTTACAACAGGCTAGCGAACGTAATTGGCTACTCTTTTCATGTATTTCAGAAAAGAAGCAATGCGCAAAAACTGCATCTCCGATGTTCACAGTAGGATTTGAAGTGCAGTGTTATAGCTCTTGTTCATCATAATTTCCTGTAATGTGACGCTTTAAACAGAATCAGTGAATAAACTTTTGTTGCAACCTAAAAATACTCGTACACAAATATAATAATATAACTCGTTTCCTCAGTCAGACATCTGCAATTTTTATTGTCAATTTCTCATAATAAAAACAAATGAATTTCGTTTCACGCTGTGACACTACGGTAGATTTCCGAACTATACAAACTCCATACTGAAACCGGAAGTAGTAGAGCTACAACTTCGGTTGCAATAGAGGGATAAGGTAAATACAGCTGTTCATTAGACACTGAATCCATATCAAAACTGTTACAAATTATTATTATTATTATGGTGAAAGTGGAAGTTACATTAGTTTTTAGTTCTTCAGCTTCGTTAGAGGAACAAGAACTGAGATTACACTTGGGACGCTGCTATCTCGTACCGTTTTCGGTCTGTGGTCATGAAAATTGAAACCGGAAGTAGTAGTAGATTTGGTTGCAAAGAGGTGCAAAGTCTGAGATGAAACCTATGCATGTGGTATTGAATCCATATAAAGTGCTTCTCGCTATTTCGTTTTCTTTTTCCACTAGCGACAAGTGTTGAAATCAAAGTAACCTCGACCACTTCCGGTTTGAATAGAAGGATTAAAATCGAGAAGAAATTTACTCATAGAACGTTGAATCCATATTAAACAGCCATTTCTTCCTCTCACCTTTTATGCTCTATAGAGATAAACGTTAAAATACAGAGTCACTTCTGGTTGCAATAGGAAGATGAAGTCATAGATGGAAAGAGCTCCCTCGTGACTATATGGATAGCATACGCGTGTTTGATGCAGGAGGTCTGGATTAGATTCCCGTTAGAATCTCACGTGGTTTGGAGCCCACCTTAAATTGTAGACCACGTCTCATATAGCCTCGGGTGCTGAAAAAGAATGCTAAATTTCAATCCCGTCAATCAGAGATGGACCCTATCCATGTGCTATAGTCCTTTCGATTACAGTTTCCTCACAATGGCAATCAGTATTGAAACCGGTCTGAAATTAGATACACAGGTCGAGATGAAATTGATTGTTAATACTGAGAATTCACATCAAAAATTCATTTCTCTTTGTGTGTGACCCTTTTTTCTATGGAAATCATTATTGAAACCGGAAATTATTGTGGTTTTCTACTACTTTCGATTTCAGTAGAGAGAAAAAGATGAGAGAATCTCTCCTTCAGACGCTGAATCGATTGCAGAAAACCGATTGTCGCCGTTTATTATTGTTACTGGTTTATGCAACATCGTTAAAACTAAATGATCTATTTATGCTACTTCCAGTTTGAATAAAGGGTTAAGGGAGGAGAAGGGCCCTATTCTCAGAATGCTAAATCAATTAAAGAAAACTTTCAATGCGGATTGTTGATGGACCATTAATACATGTTTTGGATGTTTACCTATCCATGAATGTTGCTTCGCCCAAAAACAAGATGCAATCTGGGCTAATGTCCATTCACAAAACTGTTGACGAATATGATAATTGTTTTCGTGTAATTCTTGGTGAAGTAACGTATGATACGAGTGGAAATTGTGGCGATGGAGAACATGATCAATACTTGACAGACTTCAGAACCCTCTATGATGGAACGTGTGCTACCGCGACAGCAGTTAGAACACTAATCTTACTCTTTATGTCAGTCATTGGTTTGTCTCTTGTACGAAGACGACGTAACTTCCAGTTTCCCATAGTTTGTTAAAGAGGGTCACGAATGATTATCGGCTTGGTTTACATCTGTTGGGACATCTCTCCCCGTACATAACAGCACAGTATTCTTTCTACGAGGAACATTCCGAAATTAAGTTCCCTTATTGATTCTACAGGGAACTTGTATTACAAACAAAAAATGCAATGTCATAACAAAATACAATATCTTTTCACAGTCGCCATGGACGTTGATGCGTTTGTCGTACTGTAAAATCAATTTCAAGGAACCCTTCTGGTAAAAATCGCTGTCCAGCGATTTGAGGAAATTTTTCATAACCTGTTGCATCTCTTCCGTGCGTCTGAAGTGATGACCGGATAGTACTGACTTCAGCGCTGAAAAATTGTGGAAGTGTTATGCGGTAAGCTCGGGACTGTACGCCGGATGATTCCATCTTTCCCATCGCAGGCGATGAATGTGTTCTACAGTGTTCTTGCTGTGTGAAGTCTTGCATTGTCGTCCAAGAACAACACACGTAGACTCAGGAGCCTTGACATCTTTCGTCGGATGGTGAACTTGTGTGTTTGCTTATTGTGTGGCAATAGGGTACAGCATTGACAGTCCCTGCAGTGAGGAAATCAAGCAATGTGACATTCTTCGGCTTCCAGAACACTATCAGCATAATCGTCCCTGCGAATTGCGACACTTCGATTATTTTGGTGACGGGTGAGCTGGGATGTTTCCATATCATTGAGATGGCTTTAGTTTCTGAAGTAAAGTTGTGCACCCTGGTCTCATTAGTTGTGATGATCCTGAACAGGATGTTATTACCCTCGTGGCTCATGCTACATCAGATATTCGAGGGTTAGAGTCATTCGTGCGGTCTTGTGATCAGGAGCGAGATCTCTCAGCACCAGTGATGAAAATTAAATGAAATCTAAGTTTTATGTCGAACGGTTAGGCCAAAGGAGACGGTGGTGAGAAATGAATGAAACGATGGAATAAAGAAAGTGGGAGGAAACGGGACAACCCCGAGAAAAACCGCGCACACGGTGTTCGCACCAATGATGATTTCAGAGGGTGGCTCGGAGGGAATGCGTCCCCGGAGCCACGAAATTCCCACCGGGACCATAGGTACTAATACTGATTCAAAATTCAAATTGTTCAGTCGTTTTCGTGTGATGTAGTCACAAACAACAGATATCATCACGGTCTATGTGGCGAAAATATATTTATAAAATGCCCATTATCTTTCTCAAAACAATTTTCAAGAACACTGGGACACGGGTCCGTTTATTAATCTTTCTAATTTGACAGCCTCGTGAATTACAAAATTTTTCGCATAAATTCTCTACTCTCCGGATTTTCTCTTAGGATATGAATTTTAATATAAATAGCATGATAAAAACTCAGTTCGAGGTAGTTGACAAGTATATCTAAGAATGTATATCAATCGGTTCTTATAATTTGATTACAAACAATATCACTTTCATTTTTACATACTAGGGGCATATCTACATTTGCATTATGTCGCCTACAAAACAGAGTAGTTCCCTTGGGGAGCCACGCAGCGATGGAGACGACGTTTCCAGTCTTCGTAACAATACTGGAACTGAAAAAAACGAATGACCGACAGAGATGTTTTTCCGTCCACAACCGGAAGCGCTGTTTGACAAGTATCATTATCGTGATGTAGCATCTAGATGTGTTTATGTCTCTCCGCAAGCAAGCGACCTGTCTTTGCAACCGTCCAAGAACTTCACAATACAGCATCTTACCGTTTGCCTTTGAGACACGAATCCTTTATGGACAATGCCCCTACTATCACGAAAGCAAATGAATATGGTATTGATTCGTGAGGTGCTCATTCGCGCTATTTTCCCAGTATACTGGAAGTGTGCCACTCTGCACTTTGCCATTTGGTTTAGGAGTTGTACTCAAACATTCCTTGATCCAAGTCCTGGTACCTGTGAGTGTGTTAAAAAATCTATTTTAATCCGCTTCAAGAGATCATGGTGCACGTCTTTCCTGCTGCGCTTTTATTCAGAGAGAGATTTTTCGGTGTCAGTTTCGCACAGAAATTTCTCATCTCCAGTTCGTTGGTGAAAAACTGATTGATTGCCGCTAGATCCTAATTCAGTTCGTTTGTTATTAGTCTGACAGTTGACAGACAGTCAAACCCAGTGCCGGATCTATAAACCGCAAGACCCCGTGGTGCGGGGGTGCCCGGACCCTAGAGGGCCCAAGGGCATTTAACCCTTTATCGACTGTCGGGACTTGTAAGTCCCGGTGTTTCAAGGTTACGTTTCCTATTACGTAATAGCCCTTGTGTTGCCAGTAACCCGTCGGGACTAACAAGTCTTTCTTCAAACACTTCAAGGAACGCTCACAAGATGGCACAAGCTGTTTATGAGCGTTGCTGTGTATGTATGACAAATACAATTTCGCGTGTTTGAAGCATGCTATTTATTTGTGAGTCGTAGTCGAGTGTGTTCTGATTTAGTCTAGTTTTTGTGTAGTATTTGGAGCTTCAGACGTTCGTGGATTTTTTTGTTACTTGATCAGGTATAGTATAATTAATACAAATATAAATTTTAAGTGTTTTTGTATTATTGCGCGTATTATGGGGTAAAATTACAGGTGGACCCAGAAGTCCCGTCAGGCTTGTAGGCAGAGGCGGCATCAGGATTTACCTTTTCTGGCTATAAATAGTGTGCTGTATTTGCAGTGAAATTTGTTTTCGTTAATATCTAAATAAGAAAAATGTTTTTTAAATACTTAATATTCCTCATTTCGTTGCCTCGAATATGCCAGGACGGGTATGCAAGCCCCTTGTATCACCTGGTGTCACGTTGCCTTTAGTGTTTTTTTCAATGTTGGAAAGTATTACAATGTGCGTATATTGCGTAACTGTGTTTTTCGGTTCCTTTGTAGGAATAATGTCTAGAATACTCGACGATAAGGGAATAGAAGATATTCTTCTAGAGGATATTCCATCAGATCTTGAAATAGACACTCCATTTGAAGACAGTAGCAGTGATGAGGTAGAGGAGGAAACTGCCAATTCTTTGGAAACTGTATAAGACAATCCACGTTCTTCAGCGTTGCCTCCCACAGTTTCATCTACAGAAGGTGAAAATAGTGATGATGGTGGTGATGTTGATGTGGCAAGTGCAAAGACAGTAAGAAACTTTCAAAAACAGGATAGTGTAACGACTGTTCCAATATTTTCGTTATCTCGGGGTGTAGTTCGTAACTACTTTTTGCCGGATTCTTCTCCAACAGACGTTTTTCTGAACATTTTTTCAAGTGAAATTGTTAATATTGTTGTTTTTCAAAGCAACTTGTACATTCAACAACGCAACAGGAAAGTGAAACCAGTCACAGAAGAAGAAATGTATGGTTTTATTGGTCTGCAGTTTTTGTTTGGCTATCACAGGTTACCGCAAACGTGTCATTATTGGAGTACCGACCAAGATCTAACAGTGTCGATTGTGTCTCAGACAATGACAAGAGAAAGATAAAAACAAATACTGTCCAATATGCACGTAAACGACAATTTGGCTATTCCATCTGATAACAAAGACAAATTATACAAACTTATACCATTAATTACATCATTGAATGCAAATTTCCAAAAAAACTAAGGTTGCCAGATCAGTACCAATGTATTGATGAGAGTATGAAGAAGAAAAATCAGAAATTGTATGTAAAGGTACAAACAATAAATCATGATCATAGTATTAACAATTGCTTCTAATTATATCCCTAAGACAGTAAAATTTATGATTATAAAGACATCCGAACTAAAAATATATTACATTTATTATGTTAACTCGTTTCTGCCTGACGGGACTTTAAAGTCCCTTAAGTGTAAACACGTGGCCCATAATGATAATCATCAAATCGATCGATTTAATGGTTACTTGTACGCATTTAGAAACGAAATACGAAAAAAATATATTAAAATTCAAATTAATATTTAATTCGGGTCATAAAGGGTTAAACGTCCCCCTGCACCTGTAAATACTAATTTTTAAAACACTTGAAAAAGAATGATATTTTCACAATAGTTTAATTACCTGAACCAAGTAATGAGCTACCAGGACTGTAAAGGACGCACTATATGTCTTTTACTTTCACTAATCAGTCTAGCCAGTGGTCAGATGAAGTATCTCAGCCATGATATTCAAAATCAAATTATCCATTGCCTGTCTTCAAACTTAGAAACTGATTTGTTGAAAGAAAAGAATGCAATTTTTCTCATTAATCATTGATACCACTTAAGATTTATCAGAGAAATATCAAATGAATTTCATTATTCGCTATATAAATTTCACAAATTAAACGATAGCTTAGAAAACAAAGTTTCTAGACAGGTCGAGATTGAAGAGGTGTTTTTAGGATTTAGGTTTACATGTAAGAGATCCAACTGCATCCAGACCTGCAAGTCTAATGTTAAAGTCATTTGGAGAAATTGGGATTGTCTGTGAAAAAATGCAGAGAGCAGGGATATGATGGCGCTGTTGTGATGAGTAATGCTTACTCAGGTATTCAGAAAATACTTCAAGAAATTGAGGAACGAGCTATATATATTCACTGCGGGTTACATAACCTAAACTTTGCCATTAATGATGCCGTCAAAGGTGTAAAAGAAGTTGCCAGTTACTTCACAACGCTCCAGGATTTGTATATATATCTTTTGGCCAAAGTATAAATAGGTGGGATATTCTGTCATCGTTGACAGTAGAATCAGATGTCACTTCGAAAATGCTCAATCCAACCAGATGAGCCTCACGGTATCAGTCCATTGTAGCTATCAGTTGAGGTATGTTGATGTAATGAAAACTCTCCGAAAACTTTCACCATGCCAAGTAAGAAGCCTAACGAGGTATCAGAAGTAGAGTGATTGGCGAAAGCCATGGATTCCTTCGATTTTGTTTCCGACGGTTGTGCTGTCAAAAATATTTTCACAACTAAACATCTCATCGCAACTTCTCCAAGCTAAACAAATTGACCTTGAGAAAGCTTTATGCACTCTTGAAGAGAGCCGAGAGGAATTGAAGAAAATGAGACAAGAATACCATCGAATAAAACAAGAAGCCACGGCCATTGCTGCGAAGTGGAAATTTTACCCTGTGTTCGTAGAAAAAAAGGCAACCCAAAGTGAAAAGATACTTCGATGATCTGGTAGATCATCGGTTTTCGGACATAGAAGCTTTCTTCAGGGTTAATATTTACAATCTTTTAGATATCACGTACAATGAAATAGAGAACCGTTTTACATCGTTACTGACAATTCTTGATGAATTTTCAATCATTCCCAAAAGTACTTGTGAACCTTTCAGACGAAGAAATTTTAGTTAAGGCTGAAAAACTACAAAAGAAGTCCCAGCAAGACATTGGCCCGTCGCTACCATTGGTATTAATTTCCCTTCGCACTGGAGTTAAAAACCATATTTCAAAGATCAACACTGTTCTTGAATTGGCGATATTACTATATATAGCGAGTGTAATATTATTGCCGCAAGTTATCCTGAAGTTTTGATCACTCTTATTTTATTCCTGACTTTACCCGTGACTGTGGCATCCTCTGAAAGATTATTCTCTGTTAAAGAGGATCAAGAGCTATTTAAGGTGTTGAATAACAGAAGAAGGAGAGAATGAGCGACTTGGGTATGTTGGGAATCAATCATAAGAGAGCTTCTTCGACCATTGAAAAGAGATATACGGGAATTTGCGGAGATTAAGTCAAGGGGGGAAGGATTTCTTTTAAAACGTAAGTATTTGAATCTCTGTTTCGTAGCAAATAGAACACTAGGAATATTTCGTTGAAATTTGCTATTAAGAAAGTATTGAATAAAGAGAGGTCCTTTCAAATTTTCTTGCGGCTGGACCTGAAATTTCTAGATCCGGTAATGGTCAAACCGCATAAGATCTTGAATTTGTTCCACATTTATATCATTCCTGGACGTTGCTGGCCTTCCAGACCGGGGCTTATTTTGCATTGATTCAGAAAATGTCTTGAACCACTTGAACATCTGGGATCGCGAGGAAGCAGCATCGCCGTAAACTTTTTTTTTTTTTTTTTTTTTTTTTTTTTTTTTTTTTACTGTCTCGGTCGCATTGTTCCCACTCTTGAAATATTACTTGATTGTTCAATGACTTTTTTCCTCGCTCATTTTCGTGGTGCTGCATAACAACTCATTGTGTAACACAAGCTCAATCACTTCAACTGTTAACACAATGGATTTATCACTCACACTCTTAGGCTTTTCCTAGAGTCAACATTTTAACGTGTATGACATCAGATCGCATGTCATTTACTATGTTCTGAACGATCCTATGAGATTTCTCTTCTTTAGAGCGCGCTCTATTTCGGAAAGAAAATTCATAAGGTTTCGATTTAAGCGACAACAGGTGGGAGAAACTGAAAACAAATTTGTTTTCTCCCCTCCAGCAAAGATGCTGTTTGTGCACTTATTAGTGTACACGAGGAGCATACATTTTTATATAACAAAATCAACGCTTACAACAGATATGCAAGGCAGAAGGCACTGGAAAACATTGCTGGCCCGGTTGCGTTGTTCCCACACTTGAAATATTATGCCTACTTGATTGTAAGACGTTGTGAGACCTAGTACCTCTTCGGAGGATGTGAAATAGGAAAAATCGTCGCGTGTATGGCACAAAAAGATATGATTTCCTACGATATATGATGTTACATTTTTCGTAAGATAAACCCTAAGATATTTCCTAGGATTTGTCTCATAGTTGAGGCTGCAAGAGATGATGTGCTTGTTGTGGAATGAGGAGAAGCACAGGGTGGGGAGAAGATCATTTTTAATCTAAAATGGGATTTTCCGATCGCACCAGCCGCTTAGACTCTATACTGTTACATGAAAAAATAAAAATCAACGTTTCCAATTCAGCAGGTTGATTGAAGGAATGTAAGGACACGCGAAAACGACATGAGGAATGTACACATTGTTGTGTGAGGAAACTGACCTCGAACATCTCGAAATCGTTTCTCAATAATTCTGTACTGTCTTATTGGTATGATGAGGACCCAAGCGAACAGCCTGCTGAACTGACAACGTTTCTTTTTCATTTAACATTGGGTTCCTAATTATTGTGGAGCCCAAATGGCTGATGCTATTGGAAGATTCCACCATTTTGGATTGAAAACCAATAATTTTCAACAACTTTCCTCTTTCTACATTTTTACTATCGAGTGAAAGGAGAGAGGAAAGCATGATGATCGTGAAAAAAAAAAAAAAATTCAAGTCGAGATTTCAACAGATTTACACGTTTCATGACCCATGCATACCGAAAAAGTGATTTTTCCACATTTGTCCTCTCTTCGTCCGTTAGTCCTGATGTAGACAGTTACCTGGATGCCATACCGTTCAAAGTATCTTAATCAAATTTTAAACTTAAGGTTCCATGTGATTCTCTGTGGCGCGGGGAGGGGGGGGGGGTAGAATTATTTCTCTACCTCTAAAAATAAGTGTACTTTACTGAAGACTGAAATTCAAAATTTGCTGTTTTCTCAAAACGGCTGCAACGATTCTGTTTATCTATATATTTAAAATTGAAATTTATGACTAAATCTCCTGAACCGCCCGACCGATTTCAATCAAATTTGTAACATGGATGAGGTTCGAGACTGGGCTGGTTTTAGGCTATTCACTTTGATGGTAGAATTGAGGGCTGCGGAGGGGGTATAAAAATAAATAAAACTTAATAACTCCTGAACCACTCGACCGATCTTGATCAAATTTTCAACAGATGAGGCTCAGGCCTGGGATCGTTTTTATGATTTAAATTTGACGGAGCAACGTAGGAGAGGAGAGGGAGATATATAAAAAACAATTTATATAAGACTGAAAGTGACCATTTTTGTAACTTAATAAGTCTTGAACTATCCGACCGATCTCAGGGCCATATGCATAGTCGACCACGTAGGGGTCCCCTAGACGAACCGTACCTGTGGGCTTCCTCAACCTTCCCCTTGACTGTGCAATGCATAAAGCTTCCAAAGTGACCCCTCAGATACGGTTAACACTGAGAGCTGATTGGTCTAGTACACCTCGAGCGAGGCTAAAATTTTGTCAAAAAAAGTTGAAGGTAGAACTCCGAAACTCAATTCTACTATGATAAAGAATTAACATCGAAGCAGCAACTGCATGGATACAACGTATGCTATATAAAAAAAAAATGAAATAAATGTTCTGAACTTTGTTCTTGCCAAGGCGGAAAAATAATGGTGTAGATTAGAAATACAGTGCTTTTTTTTTAATTTTCAGATAAAGTCTGTTAACTTGAAAATTGTTATAAAGTGATATAGAAAAGCGGAAAAATATCGGTGTAGATTAGCAATACATTTCTTTTTTAATTTTCAGGTAAAGTCTGTTAACTCGCAAAAAGAAATATGGATATGTAGCTAAAAAACGTGTGAGGCTGTAGCTTTACAATAGAGATCCCACTAGAAATAAATTACATATACACTGTAATTTTTTAGGACAAAATCAGCCCATAGTACTTTTGTGAATGTATTTTCTAAACAATTTGCCAGTAAAAGTTAACCTTAGGAGGGCATAAAAGTTATGTCTATAAATACAGTATTTTTGGGGGGATATTCCATGCAAATAGCGTAAAACTTCTTATTTACTTATTCCTAGAGTGTTATCATCTAATTGCGTACAATTGTATAAGACATACATACATACAGTAAAAGCCAGACGTCTCAAAACCACGCACCAAACTTTGCAAGCTGCTTATTACAAGCATTTTTTGCATCTACTACGGTTTAATGCCAAGGTGAAGCTGGAGGGCTACAGTCGAGGTCCGTCTGTAGGAAACGGGCGAGTTTGTGATGGTGTGTACACGAATTAGGGGTTCACTCGAGCAGACACTTTTACGAAATAGAAAATTTATACGTAAAATACGATGTGAAGCCCTACATTTTTCGTGAAGGAATGAAAGAGTAAATATAAGTAATTACCATCAATGGCAGCATATTGAAATGATTTAAGTGATAATGAAAGTATTGTATGTGTAAGTGTGCTCTTCCACTATCCTTGTATATACGTATACCCCCATCGCTGACGCGCCTGCTCCCTATGGATGCACCCGCTCACTATCACTCTGAGCCGCCTGGTGCGCTCCTACCATAACTCAGTTAGGTAACATTCGTGCTTTTAGCCACATAGCACAAATTGATTCGTATCTTATGTACTGTAGTTTTTATGTTATACGCCCACACTGTATTTATACTGAGCCCTCCTGAAGTTAATCTGCAAGTGGTAATGGAGCTCTTCATATAGACATAATTTGCTAAAAGAAATACAAAGCTCTAACTTAACCTGAAAATGTAAGAAATGTGTCAAAATTTGATAGAACTGTTTACTCGAATAATGATCAAATTAGTATAAAAAATATGCATCTATCTGTAGTAGGTTGTCACTAGAACCTAGTTTTCCATTATAATTGCATAATTATGAGCCATACTTCTTAACACTGTTTTACTGTTAAGAACACTGTTCACGTGATTATGAGCCATACTTCATAATCACGTGAACCGATGCATACTTTGAGCAATTACAACGCGTCGATAAACAGGAGTTCGATTATTTCCACTTGTCTTTCCTTATACGCATATCACCAACACTAATGTGCCTGCTTCCGCGGACAAAATCATGCGTGATCCCTCAAATTGTGCCCAGCTTGGAATCGCAATAAATGCAAACTTATCCTGTGTTGGGCATGGTTTTTCGCACTTATTTATTTATAATATATAAGTTTGCAAGCATATTATAAATGTGTACGCAGCTGGTGGTCAGGTAAGAAACCAAGAATGCAGAAGACGTTAGATCATTAGTGAAAAAAAGGGATGTTAGCGCTCCTCAACTTTACCTATGCAGAGAAATGTAGGAAAAGGAAACAGGGAGAAGGATGTAAAACACATTGGAATAACATTTTCACGATGAAATATGTGTAACTATTGAGTCAATTTTTCCCATCAGTGATGAATCCTGTTTTTTGGCGATTTCAATATGTTGCAGATGAAATGTATTAGTAACGAAAATACTGAGAATTCACATAGAGCACGATAGGCTATGTGGTCCTGAGGGAATGTCATGGTTCTCGGGGAGAAATTTCTCTCCCCCCCCCCGGCCGATCCTTGAAATCACCACTGGACCCCTAGAATCAATTCTGAAGCTATTCTACAATCTAATCTAAAATCTACTTCAGTACCAATACTGTAACAACAAGTATCTCTCGCTTATTTTATTTAAGGTAAAAGTTGTTAGTCCATTCTTTGACCTTGTATTCAATATTTGTACGAGCGGAAGCAAAATATCCTGCAATCTTCTTTCAGGAATTGGTGTATATTTTTAAATTGGTTGCCATCAATATGTCATTTATTATCGCTTAATCAGCTCAACGAATTCGGTAAACTCATTAACATACTCAAATATTTTGTCAGCACGGAGCATATGCATTTTATACAACAACAGAAACTGCTACGGGCTAGCAAAGGGTGCGTTGAAGCACCCCTAGCCATCCTCTTGACTTACGGGAAGGTTGCGGGCTTGTTTGACCCTGCGGGAGAACTCTGCAACGCAAATTATCACGTGTCCCGTACGTAGCCCCTAAGTAACCCGCAGAATAACTATGCATACGGCACTCAATCAATCAGCAATCAGACACTTCTGATGCTGTTTAAATCGAAATTCAGCCCCATATCTTGGGGGAGGGGGAAAGGGAAATACATAAAACTGATCAAAAATAACCCATATTCAAGGGCGCCTATGTTGTGGTTTCCAAGGGGGGGCAAGTATAAGCGACTTTTCAAATATAGTTTCAAATTTTGCTGTAATTAATGTAAAAATTCTATTGGGTTTTCGATATTTCCAAGTACAATTTCCTCTTAGGGGGGCGATCGCCCCACCTTGCCCCCCTGATGGGCGCCCTTGCCCATATTAGTGTCGAATCCATAGTTTCCGGGATCGCTGAGATGACCGGTCATACTTCCAATCCCGTTTAAAACCAAATTCAGCCTCGCAAGTTGGGAGAGAGGGGAGATAATAAAATGATCGAAAATTACCAATATTAGTGTCGAATCGATGGTTTTCGGGGTCGCCGAGATGATCAATGATCTTTCTGATGCCGTTTAAATCGATGTCATTAAAAACGAAAACGGCATATTTCACGGGTACTAAACGCATGAGATACGGAGTTGTGCATTTAAAGTTTCATTTCAACCCAGAGAAGCGGGTAATATATGCTAGTGTATCGTAAGTTTCAATTACAAACCATACTTTCGTATAAGTCATTTCTCTGGGAAAAATCAAGGATGAGTAGTTTGCTCTTGGGGATGAATTTTTATGAGACAATTTTCTCAAAAATGATTTAGACGATTTTGTTCATATTTCATAAATAGATATTTCATTAATAACCTCACAATATGGCATAACTCATTTGTACTAAAAGTGTACAAGGAGTATTTAGTCTTGAAGGCGTATCATCTTTGAACGATTTTCTCAAGAACGACTCAGGTGATTTTGTTCATATTTCAAAAATAATACTTCGTTAATAACCCAGGACTCCCAGCAAGTAACTATTTGCCACTTTTTGCAACTTTTTTCATGAATGCAACTATTTTTATTATTTTGCAATAATTTACATCCAGTGTTCGAAGTGGAAAAAAAAGCAGAGGCGGTATGTTTTATTACGATTTTGACTCGACATACCGGCTGTCTAAATATTGAAATACAGCGAGGGTATGTTGCCTAAAAGATCGCGTCTCAATTTACATAATGACTGAAAATCATTGGAGAGCTTCGTTGTATTACGGGGCGAACATGGAGACTTTGATCTCCCGCCAACAATTCTCTAAAAAAATATCCCCTTATGTTGTATTACAGAGAATTTTACACGAAAACCCTCAAAAACCAGTTTTATATATATATATATATATATTAACGATTTCCTGCGGGAAAACTCTTGGATGCTCACTCGACTGATGGATATTCCAAACCCCCGGAAGATCTGCCGCCACAGCAGATAATCCCTAAATCTCTTCATGCTCAAAATACGACAGTTGTATGCGTTAAGGCAAGAAGACACATACATACATAAGAAAGAAACAATTCAATATGGGACATCAAAATATAAACTAGACGAACTTCTTTGTAGACACCTCATTTTAAAAACAAAAAGTAGGAAAAAGATAAAAATGTCGGTGTTGTCAACTTAGAAATTATTTCTACAATAAGAAATAAAATCTTTTTACTTGCAAAGCCATTCGTCAATTACTGTGTATAAAAATGGATTTATTAAAGGTATTTAGCATCTACTTTCCAGTGACGGTATGTTTTAATCATTGAAAAATCAGAGGCAGTATACCTTCATCACTCAAAAACCAGAGGCGGTATGGCATTTCGCCGCATACAGTCTCATTTCGACCACTGACATCTATTTTTCAGTGTTGTAGCCAATCTGCTATGTGGAAACAGTCGTTCTTTCAGAAAAAAAAATGTTCTGGGGAGGCATACTTAGTATTCCGGAGGGCACTACTGGTACTATTCTATTTATTATTTTATTATAGACGTATTATTTTGGTCTCCTCCGGGGGGGAGGGGCACTCTCAGAGCTCCGGGAACAGGGCCACCACAAAAACCTGGAAGAAACGATTCATTCCCTTTTGCCTAATTCCCGTTCTGCCTACAGGCCCTTCAGCACTTTGTAGAAAATATTTTTAATGATCTTATCTTTAGGAAGAACGGGAATTCCCGATCTGCCTACTTCCAGTTCTGCCTAATCTTTCGAGGCGGGGAATTCTGTGCAGGAAGGAATTTTTGTAGGGAATATCTCTTCAGTAATTCTAAAAGCTTCTGTAAGAACAACAACTATCTCTACAAGTTTCATCATACATGGAAAATTGATTGACTCAGTTGCAAGAAAGCCGTTAGACATTGTATCTGAAACGAACATAAAAAAAGAAAAAAAAAACTAACTTCGATCTAATATCAAGTCATTTCAAAACAAAATTTTATTTGGGTTTCCAGTAGTTTATCTCCAGCATGCTAAGGCTTGCAGTACTAAAAAATACCACAGTTCACATCCCCAAGACATGTTTGGCCAACTATTAAACAAACAATGCAAGAGGATGCATAAGGCGGCCTTTAAAAAAGAGCGTTTGTCTCCATCATCTCTCTTTCCTCGAATTGATTGATTCAGTTGCCAGTAGTGATGTGAGGCGGAAAATTTTCCGGAAAATTTTCCGCTATATTTTTCCGGAAAATTTTCCGTTCTAAAAAATATCAGTAATCAAGTAACAATTCCTCAGCAATCATGAAATTGATTGAATTCAAGTATAGAAATGTTAAAAACTGAAAGATCGTTTAAAGAATCTGAAAATATATATATATATATATATATATATATATATATATATATATATATATATATTAACGATTTCCTGCGGGAAAACTCTTGGATGCTCACTCGACTGATGGATATTCCAAACCCCCGGAAGATCTGCCGCCACAGCAGATAATCCCTAAATCTCTTCATGCTCAAAATACGACAGTTGTATGCATTAAGGCAAGAAGACACATACATACATAAGAAAGAAACAATTCAATATGGGACATCAAAATATAAACTAGACGAACTTCTTTGTAGACACCTCATTTTAAAAACAAAAAGTAGGAAAAAGATAAAAATGTCGGTGTTGTCAACTTAGAAATTATTTCTACAATAAGAAATAAAATCTTTTTACTTGCAAAGCCATTCGTCAATTACTGTGTATAAAAATGGATTTATTAAAGGTATTTAGCATCTACTTTCCAGTGACGGTATGTTTTAATCATTGAAAAATCAGAGGCAGTATACCTTCATCACTCAAAAACCAGAGGCGGTATGGCATTTCGCCGCATACAGTCTCATTTCGACCACTGACATCTATTTTTCAGTGTTGTAGCCAATCTGCTATGTGGAAACAGTCGTTCTTTCAGAAAAAAAAATGTTCTGGGGAGGCATACTTAGTATTCCGGAGGGCACTACTGGTACTATTCTATTTATTATTTTATTATAGACGTATTATTTTGGTCTCCTCCGGGGGGGAGGGGCACTCTCAGAGCTCCGGGAACAGGGCCACCACAAAAACCTGGAAGAAACGATTCATTCCCTTTTGCCTAATTCCCGTTCTGCCTACAGGCCCTTCAGCACTTTGTAGAAAATATTTTTAATGATCTTATCTTTAGGAAGAACGGGAATTCCCGATCTGCCTACTTCCAGTTCTGCCTAATCTTTCGAGGCGGGGAATTCTGTGCAGGGAGGAATTTTTGTAGGGAATATCTCTTCAGTAATTCTAAAAGCTTCTGTAAGAACAACAACTATCTCTACAAGTTTCATCATACATGGAAAATTGATTGACTCAGTTGCAAGAAAGCCGTTAGACATTGTATCTGAAACGAACATAAAAAAAGAAAAAAAAAACTAACTTCGATCTAATATCAAGTCATTTCAAAACAAAATTTTATTTGGGTTTCCAGTAGTTTATCTCCAGCATGCTAAGGCTTGCAGTACTAAAAAATACCACAGTTCACATCCCCAAGACATGTTTGGCCAACTATTAAACAAACAATGCAAGAGGATGCATAAGGCGGCCTTTAAAAAAGAGCGTTTGTCTCCATCATCTCTCTTTCCTCGAATTGATTGATTCAGTTGCCAGTAGTGATGTGAGGCGGAAAATTTTCCGGAAAATTTTCCGCTATATTTTTCCGGAAAATTTTCCGTTCTAAAAAATATCAGTAATCAAGTAACAATTCCTCAGCAATCATGAAATTGATTGAATTCAAGTATAGAAATGTTAAAAACTGAAAGATCGTTTAAAGAATCTGAAAATTTTCATGGCTCAGACAGTTTTCAGTACTATGTAGGAACAAGTTAAACAATTGTTCATGAATCGAAATATTTCCTGCCTTATATGGAAAAATTGAAGAATTTTTTATGAGTCGGAAAGTTTTCATCATTTCGAAGCAAGAAGTAAAACAACTGTTTTCTGAATCGGAAAGTTTTATTGCTCTGTAGAAACAAGTGAGAGGAATGTTCATAGATCGGAAAATTTTCATTACGATGCAGAAACAATTGAAAAACACTTTTCATAGGCCTGACAAATTTGTATATTATATATAGTGATGTTAGGTGGAAAATTTTCCACTATATTTAACTGCACATAGAGCTACAAAATTGAATTTCAGTAGAGGAAAGTTAGTCAGCAACAAATTATAATTTTCCAATTAGCTTTCGGGAAACGGAAAATTTTGTATTTCAAGTTGGGAAATAAACTTTTACCACAGTTTTTCTCTCTCTCTATAGAAGAAATTTTTCACCTCACATCAACGATGTAGGAATAAGTGGAATATTTTTTTACGAATCGGAAAATTTTCCGTTTCAAAATTTTCCGGAAAATTTTAATCACTGTACAGGACAGACAATTTTTCGATTCATGGAAAATTGTTCCACTTGTTCCTACATAGTACTGAAAATTATCTAAACCATGAAAATTTTCAGATTCTTTAAACGATCTTTCACTTTCTAACATTTCTATATATGAATTCAATCAATTTTATGAATACTGACGAATTCTTACTTGATCACTGATATTTGTTAAGAACGGAAAATTTTCCGGAAAAATATAGAAGAAAATTTTCCACCTCACATCTCAATTAGGAATAAGTGCAGTATGTTTTCATGAATCGGAAAATTTTCCGGAAAATTTTCATCACTGTAACAGGACAGACAACTTTTCGATTAATGAAAAATTGTTACACTAGTTCCTACATCGTACTGAAAATTGTCTAAGCCATGAAAATTTTCAGATTCTTTCAACGATCTTTCACTTTTTAACATTTCTATATATGAATTCAATCAATTTTATGAATACTGACGAATTGTTACTTAATCACTGATATTTGTTAAGAACGGAAAATTTTCCGGAAAAATATAGAAGAAAAATTTCCACCTCACATCTTAACTAGACAACGATGTAGGAATAAGTGGAGTATGTTTTTATGAATCGGAAAATTTTCAGGAAAATTTTCATTGTACAGGACAGATAATTTTTCGATTCATGAAAAATTGTTCCACTATTTCCTACATCGTACTGAAAATTGTCTGAGCCATGAACATTTTCAGATCCTTTAAACGATCTTTCACTCTTTAACGTTTCTATATATGAATTCAATCAATTTTACGAATACTGACGAATTGTTACTTGATCACTGATATTTGTTAAGAACGGAAAATTTTCCGGAAAAATATAGAAGAAAAATTTCCACCTCACATCTTAACTAGACAACGATGTAGGAATAAGTGGAGTATGTTTTTATGAATCGGAAAATTTTCGGGAAAATTTTCATTGTACAGGACAGACAATTTTTCGATTCATGAAAAATTGTTCCACTAGTTCCTACATCGTACTGAAAATTGTCTAAGCCATGAAAATTTTTAGATTCTTTAAACGATCTTTCACTTTTTAACATTTCTATATATGAATTCAATCAATTTTATGAATACTGACGAATTGTTAATTAATCACTGATATTTGTTAAGAACGGAAAATTTTCCGGAAAAGTAAGAAGAAAATTTTCCACCTCACATCTCAACTAGGAATAAGTGGAGTATGTTTTTATGAATCGGAAAATTTTCGGGAAAATTTTCATTGTACAGGACAGACAATTTTTCGATTCATGAAAAATTGTTCCACTAGTTCCTACATCGTACTGAAAATTGTCTGAGCCATGAACATTTTCAGATTCTTTCAACGATCTTTCACTTTTTAACGTTTCTATATACGAATTCAATCAATTTTATGAATACTGACGAATTGTTACTTGATCACTGATATTTGTTAAGAACTGAAAATTTTCCGGAAAAATATGGAAGAAAATTTTCCACCTCACATCTTGACTAAACAACGATGTAGGAATAAGTGGAGTATGTTTGTATGAATCGGAAAATTTTCATCACTGGTTGCCAGTAACCCGTTTGACATTGTAACTGAAACGAACACGAAACAGACTTACTTCGGTCTAATATCAAGTCATTTCACAACAGAATTTTACTCGGTTTTCCAGTAGTTTATCTCCAGCATACTAAGGCTTGCAGTACTAAAAAGTGCCACAGTTCACATCCTCAAAACATGTTCGGCCATACATTAAACAAACAATGCAAGAGGATGCATAAGGCGGCCCTTTTGAAAAAAGAGCCTTTGTCTTCTACATCACAGCTCCTTCTTCGGCATTACCTTAACAGGTGATTTGTCTTCTAACGCAAATCTATACTACATGCAATGTTACATATACTTATATTGTCAATGTAAATACTACGTATCGTCAATGTAAATACCACATATCGTCAATATAGACAATATGTTTAAAACATCATACCATCACTGTTCTAAATGCAAACAGTATGCAACTGCATCTGTGTAAGCCACCAAGTCTATTACATGTGATTCCAGACGTCTTTTCAATGATTTTATTTTCTGTTCAATTCGCCTATATTTCAGCGTTGGTTCCTTCGGCTTTTTTCCTACCTCCAACATTAGCATACAAGCTTCATTCTCACTTTGTTCTTGTTGCAACAGCTGTACAAATGTAAAAATATTCGGATGTTCTCTTGTCAGTTTTTTTATTTAATTTAGAGTACCACCCGTCCACAACATTAGTTGTTCTTTCCTCAACATTATCATAATGGTTCCATATATCTCTGGAGGGGGCGCGGTGGCTCAGTGGTAGAGCGTTCACCTCCGGTGCTTGGGGTCTCTGGTTCGATCCCAGCTCTCGCCGTGTGGACCTTGTGGACAAACACCGTGTTCGTGGGTTTTCCCGGGGTTCTCCCGTTTCCTCCCAGTTTCTTCATTCCACCATTTTATTCATCTCTCATCATCATCACCTAACCGGCATAACCATGGGATGTAAAACTTAGAGATTTCATTTCATATATCTCTGGAAAAGAGAGAAACATTAATTACATAAAACAAATCAAAGCTTGACAGTAGACATTCAACAGCGATTGGAAGTTTGACTAAGGATAATGTCTGTTTATGAGCAGATTAAAATTTCGTATTGGCATGCAGATCTCAGAAATCATTTTTTATGGAATGAGAATAATATTTACGCTTACCGCACTCCATTAAAGACACTATGCACCATTTCGTATCCAGAAACTTTTGAGCTCACAATTGTAGAACACATAGGCAATACAATAATGCCAAACGAAACTAATGGAAAAACATAAAGGACTAAAATGACCGAATGCGTACATATGAAATACTAATCACTGCTAACGTAGATTTCGTTTCCCAAACGAAAGCCGCATATATTTGGCAAAAAAAAAAAAAAAAAAAAAAAATCAAACGAAAAACAGATAGTAAAATAGCGTAGAAAATAAGGTAACTACTATATCGTACTTACTTTGTGAAGAGGGGGACCGCGGTGGCTCAGTGGTAGAGCGTTCACCTCTGGAGCTTGGGGTCCCGGGTTCGATCCCAGCCCCCGCCAAGTGAACTTGGTGGTGGACAAACACCGTGTGCGTGGGTTTTCTCGGAGTTCTTCCGTTTCCTCTTACTTTCTTCATTCCACCATTTCATTCATCACTCATCATCACCGTCTCCTTTAGCCTAACCGGCATAACCGTGGGACGTAAAACTCAAAGATTTCATTTCATTTCATTTACGTTGGCGTCTGCATCGTCCAGCCATGTTTCGACTAGTCATGAAACTTTTCTGCGTTTTGTACTTCTGGGGCATTTTCTTGAAGGTGCAGGAACATGCCACTCACTCGCTCCATTGGCAGAAGTGGTAGTGCACCAACACGTCGTATCCACTTCCTGACCTCTTTGTCTTCTTCATAAAAAGTGGACATTCCCGATGAATGAACCTTTCTCCACAAACATTGGGTGTAATGGAAGAAACATGCACGAATGGCTGCGTCCGGAAAAACACCAGTAACGGCATTGATAACCGCTCTTTCGAAGTCTATAATCACTGTAGTAGGGTTAAAGTTGAAACCACTTGCAGAAGCCGCATCTTTAATCAGAAGCAGCATCCTACGATAGTCTTGCTCTTTCTTAGTAGGTGATAAACAAAATAGGAACGGAAAAGTCTGCTCCAAATAAGTCCCATGTATGGTGTAAAGCTGCTGAAATATAAGGGGAGCTGCTTTAAAGGTACCATCCATCCAAATTGTCTTCGTGGTTGCAAGCTTCCGTAAGCTTCCAGTTGTCCCAAAGACCTGCAGAATATATTATTAATATTTAGCTCCCCTAATATATTAATAATTATTAGTGTATTAGCTAACTAATATATTAATAAACTTATTAAATTTCAACAAAATACATATTTAATATTGAATTTTCAAACATGATGCAAGCTTGAAGTGTGGTAATCAGCATACATGATTCTAGCTAAAATTTAAGGATACATAATTTAAACAATGTTAAAGTTGTTTAAAGCTCATGCATTTAAAATTTCAACCTTGTTTCGCACATTATTCAAGTTATTCTTACTTTCTTGGTCAAATATATCCCAGAATATAATACAATTGAAATCCCTTATTTGAATCAGTTAATTTTATTAGTACATCTCTGGCTCCAAAACTAAACTTTGAGGATTCTATTAAGTAAATTCAAACTAGATGATATTAATTAATGTCTGTAAACTTAACGCTGCTAAAATTAAATACTTTACGAAATACTTTACGTAATTAGAATTGAAATAATAATAAATAATCAGTTATCAATAATCGATCAGAATCAACACCATCATCAATTAAGAGAAATTCTTCTCCTAATAATGTCTGTCTCCACCTGCCCTCTAACCTAATACAATTTCTTGTCGTGGGAAGCTCAGGCCTTTCTGCGCTTCGGCAGTTGTACAGGGTATGTTTAATTCGCTCAAATGTTGGCAATGCGGCTGCAACCTCTTCTTGTATCCCTTCCTTTGCAATCACTTCTCTGAAGATAGAAACAAATGAAATAAATAAATAAAAAAAATACATGAATAGTTTCGTTAAAATTTACTTGCAAAATACATTCACCTTACTAGTAAGTGTCTTCACATGACTAGTGCAATAAGCTTCAACTCAAAACTTATAAACTTTACACACACTTTACACTTCATCCTGTCTATTAAGCATCCAATATCAATGAAATCTATTTTTAGACTTGTCTGAGCCTATACGAGTTTCATTGCTGTCCAGTGCCCTTTGTTGATACAGCGTAGTTGACTGAGTGAAGTTGTTAGAAGTGTAGTGTCTAGAATTTTTTTGTGTGTGTGTCGTTCGCGAAGTAACAGTGTTTGCACTTTTGTATAATAAGCAGGAAAAGTGTGTTTATTGGTTCGAGTTATAGGTAGTATTTTTCGAAACTTAGCATGGCGCTTTCCAGCTCTCAGATACGTGAACTTCTTAAGGGATATGACACCGACGACGAGCAAATGGAAAGTGAGTTTGATCTGGAGAATGAGGAGGATTTTGAAAAGAGAATTGAAGGGGAAGGGGGTGATGATTTTTCGGATGAGAATGAAGCAGACGGAGAGGATTTAGATATGAGATTGGTATTTCGTACAGTTATTACATACACTATGTAGTATATTCGAAATATTTTGGGCGCTGAGTGTTACCACCCGGGGCGCAAAGAGGGGCCCAAAATTGGAAAAAAGGATTTTTTTTTTTTTTTTTTACAAAATTTTCTCCCCTCAGGTGCACGATACGGATATGCAAGTTATACCGTTCGAAAGGCCGATTCTTGCCAAAGAAAACAAGGTATGATTCGTGTTCCTACGACAAATAGGGATGTGTCAGGAATTTTTTATCTAGAATTAGGAGTTTTTTCATGCTATAGGGGAACATGCGTATTGTTGAGACATGGGTCAATATTTTTTCTCGCCCTTAGTTTTCAAGATATAAGATTGGTATTTCGTACAGTTATTACATACACTATGTAGTATATTTCGAAATATTTTGGGCGCTGAGCGTTACCACCTGGGGCGCACAGAGGGACCCAAGATTGGAAAAAAGGATTTTTTCTTTTTTACAAAATTTTCTCCCCTCAGGTGCACGATACGGATATGCAAGTTATACCGTTCGAAAGGCCGATTCATGCCGAAGAGAATGAGGTACGATTCATTATTTTAGGATAAATAGTGATAATACTGTAGATACTTTACTAAACTAATTGACTAAAAACGTGTAAATAACGCAAGAATTCAAGCATTGGAAAATTTCCTGGCACATTTTAATTTACTCTAGGATCATGATTTGTATCTCGCTTTGTTCCAAATAAGAGTAGATTTCCAACAGTATCACTTCTAATATGTCTATATGTCCCTGAGGGAAGAAATTTAGAAATAAGGGAAATTTTCTCCTGAAAAAATCCCTTTTTTCGATTTGGGCGGGGTTTCCCGCTTCTGGTACATAATAGGGAAATTTGAGTGCTACATTTGGAGACTCTGCTTTATAACAAAACCAACGTGGTACAAATTACGTTTCTAAGATTAATAGGGATGCGTCACGAACTTTAAAAAAAAAACTCTAAAATTTACCCTTTTTAAAAAGCCGCCTTCGTTGTTTGTGACGTCACTGCCCTCAGGCATCTCACACGTGACTGCAAAATGCCCATAAAACATGTTCTTTGATGCTTCCATACTTGAATAAATGCAAAAAACCCGGTGTGAAAAGCTTTACTAGAGATTTATAAAGCAAATTCCGAAGGTCGACGCCATGGCCTGTATACAGGCCAAAAATTTTAAAAGGGTTAATATATGGCCAAACATATCTTGAGGATGTGAACTGTAGCACCTTCTACGTACTGCGAGCCTTAGGATGGTGGAGATGAACTACTGGAAAACAATAAAATTTTGTTGTGAAATGACTTTATATTAGACCGAAATAAGTTTATTTTATGTTCGTTTCAGTTACAATGTCAAATGACTTTCTCGTAACTGAATCAATTAATTTTCCATTTCTCTGTAAGTATTAAAAAATCACATCTTTACTAAAGTAGACGTGAATAACGCTGCTAATAACAGAACTGTATCTAGTCATTTTTCCGAGAAGAACAAGTAGAATCACATCTAAAATATATGATGAAACTTGAAGAAATAGTTATTCTTCTTACAGAATCTGTTAGAATTACTAAAGAAAAATTCCCTAGAAAAGATTCCTCACTGCACGGAATTCCCCGTCTCGAAAGATTAGGCACAACGGGAAGTAGGTAGAACGGGAATTACCGTTCTGCATAAAGATAAGATCATTAAAAATATTTTCTACAAAGTGCTTGAGGCCCTGTAGGCAGAACAGGAATTAGGCAGAACGGGAACACATCATTCGAAATGAGTCACAAAGAAATCACAGATGGTAGGAACAGTAGAAAAAATATGACGTTCTGCAGGGAAATGGGTTTGCACTATAAAAGACGGATTGTAATACAGCAGCAGGTATTACTAATGGTGGTCAGATTTAGAGGGTCAAAGTTAACCCATCGGGCTCAACGTTTGCTCGACTGTTAGGAATCGAGAACTGCTGCATTTGCAGCTGCACAGATGTAATATGATTGAAGTATAAATGGACTAAAAAATTAAATGCGTTTAACACAAGTAGCACGCATACAACATCGGAAGTTGCAGTTCGTACAAAAAGTTATGTGATATTGCATTTTAAGGGAAAACGATAAAGATATCCACCTATATCCACCTCGAAATTTCTTTATGTGCAATAAATAAATGTTCTTGTATGCAATAATAGTGACATTAGCTGCAGCAAACTACAACCTGATGATGTGGTTAATCATTTCAGATGCGATATCTATATCCCGAAGAGAGCTGTTTGATATTTGGCGTGAGGAAAGAACCCTAACTGCCAACAATGCAGCAGTTGCAACATATGTCTGCAGCAGACTGGGAGTGAAGAAGACAAACACAGATGAAAACGAGTACATTCAGCAGCAAGTAAATAATTTTAATAGCAAAGTGTATAAAAAATGGAAGAAATCGAATCGTGCACTGAAGGCATTTCTATCACGAGATGGTAAGTGGCTGGATAACAATGTCCAAAATTTAATGGCAAGTGGCAAAAATCTTGGTGGGTGAGGTCTGCGAAACAACACCCCAAAAGCTCACTACATCTCTTCTCTAGCAGTTAGGGTCATATTCTCACGCCAAATATATATCAAACAGCTCTCTCCGGGATATAGATATCGCATCTGAAATGATTAACCACATCACCAGGTTGCAGTCTACTGCAGCTAATGTCACTATTATTGCATACAAGAACATTTATTTATTGCACATAAAAAAAATTTCGAGGTGGATATATGTGGATATCTTTATCGTTTTCCCTTAAAATACAATATCACATATCTTTTTGTACGAACAGCAACTTCCGATGTTGTATGCGTACTACTTGTGATAAATGCATTTAATTTTTTAGTCCATTTGTACTTCAATCATAGTACATCTGTGCAGCTGCAAATGCAGCAATTCTCGATTCCTAACAGTCGAGCAAACGTTGAGCACGATGGGTTAACTTTGACCCTCTAAATCTGACCACCATTAGTAATACCTGCTGCTGTATTACAATCCGTCTTTTATAGTGCAAACCCATTTCCCTGCAGAACGTCATATTTTTCTATTGTTGTTCATCTGTGATTTCTTTATGACTCATTATGGGTACAATGGGTACAATTCCAAGCAACTTGATTTTAGACTTTTGCACAGCTAGATCATGCATTTCGTCCACTGTGCAGAGGGAAATATTTATCAACAGCCTGGAGATCGTCCACAAATTTGAGGAAGCATCTACAGGCTTTTTTTCTTTAAAGTTCTAGAGTAGACCGAAACAACACCCACACAAACATTTGAAATCAAGCTATTGTCCAAATATTAATAATTTGTTTACACGTTCTCTTATTAATATTATATTAATATGTTCTTCAATACTTCATTTTTGTATAGTGCTATTCTATTTATGCTTATGGAGACTTTAAAAGTTGCAGTTTCCTCGAAAAAAAAAATGTTTCAATTGTAACAAAGTAAGACAAAAGATAAGATTTCATTTTCTCAAGAGATTAAATAAATATATATTGCGTGTAGGTGAGGTAGGAGGTCTAATATGTTGATTGGTTATCGTGAAAATGATATATTGATTTTCTGCGATTTACTTTTGCAACTTGAATAAGGAGGTTTTAAATTCGTCAGCGAAATATCAAAACTTTGATGTAAAAAATCACAACTCAGTATGACGTGCTTATTCCGTAGAAAATACAACTTGATTTAGGGTCCGTTCAAAAATTTTGTGGCCCCTGATCCAGAAAAAAAAACTAATTATTGGCCAAGATTGCAATCATTTGATTCATGTTTTGATCATTCCTCTAATTCTTGTTGTACACGCAAACTGCAACGACTTTTGATCACTTCTTTTACATGTATATATGCGTACAACATTAATGCAAATTGTGTACAAAATATGTGAGAAATGTACAGAAACTTCCAAGGGTGGAAGTCGTGCATATTTCTCACACATTTGTACAGTCACCCACATAAGTACTTGGACTCCTGACTGATATAATTCTATTACTTCGGGTTCAGGTTACACACTTCGCACTCCTCGTGTTGCACACATATGCATGTATAAATATTGGTGTATGTATATGTTTATATATGTATATGTAAGTGTATATATGTATTATGTATGTATGCCTATTTCTAGAATGAGAGCATGAGTTCGTGCTTCATAAAATGTATGCATTGATCTGTGGAATGTCCGTATACAAAGTTATATACTGTATTTGCTTATTGCTAGCTTAATATTCTTAATATTTTCATTTTTAATATTTTCATTTATAAATTTCTGTTTTACTTATTATTATTATTATTATATAATAATGTAATCAATTGTGTACACCTCCTATAATTGGAGAGATCTCTCTGTTGGAGGAAATAAATAAATAAATAAATAAATAAATACATGTAAAAGAAGTGATCGAAAGTCGTCGGAGTTCATGCGTACAAAAAGTGAACAATTTCTTCCAGTGCAGTATAGCATTTCAATAATTGTTTATAGTTGCTATTACTGTGAATATGTTTGAAGGGTGCTACAATTAATGATATACAGTAAGGGGTTAATATGTATAAACTGTGACGGATGTGTGCTTTTCTAATCCAAGACTATTGCTCTTTGGTTAACCCCCTCACCCCTTTCAGAGTGAAAGACGGCCCCTTTCAAAGTGAAAGAGGGTGTTTGCGTTGTCAATAGTGCTTCGCTGCTGCGGAGGCCAAATCTGTTTCAGGCCTCTATACAGGATTGGAATTTTTAAAACTGAAATTAACATGCCAAAGAATAAAGGCTTTTGCCTTTAATTTCTATTAAATTCTGTAATATTTTACAAACTTTTCTACACTTGAGTAAATTAATTTTAAGAAGTCTGTTTCGTGTTATGCAATAAATATTTTTAAAGAAATGTTGACTTAGTTTGAAATTTATTGCAAAAAGTTAATTTAGTTTTGTTCAAAAATATAGGTGAGGCCAGGCCCTCACATGCCTCACCTGACGAACCGCTAATTATAACAAGTGAGTTAGAGAAATACAGGATGGACCTAGTAGGAGTTCAGGAAGTTAAGTGGGAAGGAAATGGATCTGTGAATTCCGGAAATTTTACGTTCTTTTACGGGGAAGGAACACCGGAGAAAAATCACCAATTAGGAACAGGATTTTTCGTTCACAAACGAATATTACCAGCAGTTAAGCGGGTTGAATTTGTTACTTACAGATTTTCTTTTATTACTCTCAAGGGTCAGTGGTGTGATATTGTTGTTTTAAATGTACATGCTCCAATAGAAAATAAGGATGACGACATAAAAGACAGTTTTTACGAAGAAGTGTAACGGATATTTGACCAACTCCCGCAATGCCATATGATAATTCTATTAGTGGATTTCATTGCGAAGATAGGACGAGAGGATATTTTCAAACCGATTATAGGGAATGAAAGTCTGCATAAGGAAAGTAATGACAACGGTTTTAGACTCGTGAATTTTGCACATCCAAAAACCTAATCGTGAAGAGTACAAAATTCCCACATTGCGACGTTCATAAATGTACCTGGACCTCACCAGACGGAAAAACACATAATCAAATTGATCACGTTTTAGTAGATAGAAGGCAATCTAGCATAATTGATGTCCGGTCGTTTAGAGGGCCTGATTGTGGCACTGATCACTACCTGGTAGCAGCGATAATAAGAGAGAGATTATCGTTGAATAAAGGAAATATTCAATGTCCGAAAACGGAGAGATTTAATTTAAAGAAATTAGAAGAGAGCCAGGTAAGAGAGGAATACCAGATTGAAGTTTCGAATAGATTCTCAGTTTTAGAAGATTCGGAATGCACTAGTGTGGAGGATATTTGGATTGAAATTAGAGATAGCATTAAAATTTCAGCAAATGAAAAATTGGGACACGCGGAAATACGTAGGAGCAAACCATGGTTCGACCAGGAATGCATTAAACTATCAGAGAAGAGAAAACAGGCAAAATTACGTTGGCTACAAAATCCGGATGAAATAACTACACAAAATTTCGCAGACATCAGGCGGGAAACTTCCAAAACTTTTAGAACAAAGAAACGCGATTTTTTGAAAGCTAAAATTAAGGAACTTGATGATAATAGTAAAAATAAAAAATATTCGGGACATGTATAAGGGGATCAATGAATTTAAGAAAGGCTATCAACCTCATGCTTATATATTAAAGAAAGCTGATGGAACAGTTCTCACTGATACGGATAGAATCTTAAATAGATGGAAAGATTTCTTTGATGATTTGCTGAACACGCAGCCAAAAACTAATGTGCGTGGAGAAAAGGAGATACACGCCGCAGAACCGTATATTCCAGAACCCAACCGAATAGAAGTAGAAACAGCTATAAAGAAATTAAAGAAACATAAATTCCGGGTGTAGATGAAATTCCGGCTGAGTTAATTTTAGCTAGAGGCGAAAAATTGTGGAACAAGATACACAAACTCATTCTTCTTACCTAGAACAAGGAAGAATTGCCACAAGAGTGGAAAGAATCAATCATTGTTCTAATTCACAAGAAAGGCGACAAAACTGACTGTAATAATTATCGAGGCATTTCTCTTCTGTCGACATCCTATAAAATCCTTTCAAATATTCTGTTAGCAAGATTGACCCCATACGTAGATGAAATTATTGGAGATTATCAGTGCGGATTTAGACGAAATCGATCAACTATCGACCAAATATTTACCATTCGACCAATACTCGAAAAGAAGTGGGAATAAAATATCCCGGTACAACTATTTATTGATTTTAGAAAGGCCTACGACTCGGTTAGAAGAGAAACATTATAAGACGTTCTTACGGAACCTGGAATACCGAGAAAGCTAATTAGATTAATTAAGATATGTTTAAGTGAATCCCAAAGTAAAGTCCGGGTAGGAAAATTTTTGTCCACGAGCTTTCACGTCGAAAATGGCCTGAAACAAGGATATGCGTTGTCGCATTCATTATTATTCAACTTTGTTCTGGAACAAGGAAAATCAAAGATAGCAGCCAGGGCCTAGAGTCGAACGACATTCACCGGGTTATGGCATATGCTGATGATGTAAATTTAATAGGTTGAGTTGAGTTGATTTTGAGTTTAACGTCCCGTTCAGCATCGAGGCTATATGAGACGTGGACCTACTGATTAACGTGGAATCCGAACCACATGAACTCCCGCCGGGAATCGAACCCGGGCCTCCCGCGCCAAAGACGCATACGCTAACCGCTTAGCCACGGAGGAGCTCGTAAATTTAATAGGGGATGATAGAAGAACAATAGAAAGAAATGCAGAGATCTTAATAAACGCTTACAGGGACATGGGTTTAGAAGTAAATGCGGAGAAAACTAAATACATGGAAGTGCGTCGGGACCTAATATGGTAAATTATGGATGCTTTAAAATATTAAATAATACTTTTGATAAAGTGGATACTTTCAAATATCTAGGATCAATATTAATAGACGAAAATCATATTTATGAAGAAATTAAATGTCGACTAAAAGCAGGGAATTCGTGTTACTATTCGGTTCAAAATCTCTTGTCGCGAATTCTATCGAGGAATTTGAAGCTTAAAATATACAAAACGATAATCATGCCTGTTGTTCTGTATGGTTGCGAAACATGGTCACTTAATCTGAGGGTAGAACATAGACTGAAAGTTTTTGAGAACAAGGTGCTCAGACGAATATTCGGACCCAAGAGGAACAGGAATGGGGACTGGCGGAAACTTCATAACGAGGAACGACATAGTTTATACGGTTTACCCAACATTGTTAGGGGTCATTAAGTCTAGGAGGCTTAGGTGGGCAGGTCATATAGCTAGAATGGAAGAAAGTAGAAATGCTTTCAAAGTCTTGACTGGAAGACCAATCGGAAAACGACCATTAAGAAGACCTAGGCGCAGATGGGAGGACAATATTAAGATGGATCTAGCAGAGATAGGAATACAAAGTAGAAACTGGATCCAATTTGCTAAGGATATTTCAATATTTTATATATATTAATATTTTAAAGCATTCTTTTTTGCCGCTGAAATATATGCCAAAAAATGAATATCCCACATGTCCCTTATATTACGAATTTGGTACATAAACTCCTTAGGCCTTATGTAGAATCGTTTTGACGTATGGTTAGCGCCATTCAAAGGGTTTGACTAACTTATGGTTATCAAAAATGTATCCAGGATCTGTAATTAGCACGCAGTAAAGTAATCACTGTGATTAATTAACTTAGAGCAGAGGGTACCATGGTTTAGCCACAATAAACTTATATTACAAGAATACAAAGGTGATTAATTCTTTCTTTTGTTTTTTTCACCTAATTTGGTGAGTCAACTATGAGGCAGCTATTAAGTCGAGTCTCCTACGATAGCAGAAGTGTTTTTTAAAGTGAACAATGAGAGATGAGTAGAAAGTTTTCAGTCTTCTGAGGAATACATACAACTGATTGATAAATTATGTTCCCTTATAATTTCAATATAATCATTCTATTGTCGCTAATATTGACTTCTACTTATTTCTCCGGTAAATATATCCCTCAGAAATGAATATATTAATTATAATTCGATTTCATAATTATTTATAATTCGTTGTTATGTCAAACCGCAAAGAAAACATTTCGAATTTCGTATATTTTTATTTTGACAGACTACGCATCCGCACGTCTAAATTTTCTCAGTTCCCTCGTTTATTTTTCTCACTCGAGGCATTGTGTTATATTAGTTAATCACACCCAAATCAACTTATTAGCCGAACTCGGAGCAGATTCTGAAAGCAAATAGTACACACTCCTTACTACAGAGCTAATACAACACTAACTAATATCGTGACTAAAGCTTGACTAATGAATTGAATTGAATTGAAAAAGGCTTTATTCAAGCGAGCGGCGAGGTGCGAATGAATTCAGCATATTGCAGCTCTACCACCTAACCCTTGTGAAGGAAGTACATTGAGTTATATAAAAAACATACGATCAATTGAGTTAAAAGATATACAACAAAAATACAGGTATACATTAAGATAAATACAGGTATACAGAATTCTCTCTGAATACCGCCCCTTATCTTTAAAAATAAATGAACATGTGCCCCAGGTTTTTAGAAAATTATGCATCTAAGAGGAGGTAGGGTGGCAATTTTTGTATTTTCTATAACCCATGGGATGCATTCAGTGATGTGTGAAAAGGACATTTCAGATAGTATTGTTTTAAGAAAAAGTGTAACGTACTAGGTAGGTATTAGCAGTGATTCATTAAGAAGATTTTCCCGGGGAAAACTGAATAAACGGGGGGAATGAAAATAGTGCTGAAAAAACACTGACAACTCAGATTGAGCATGATAGAAAAAATGGCGGTGGGGATTTCTGTATCACCGGGAAGGGGAATTTTTCCCCGGGACACTTCTGAAATCATCACTGGGTATTAGTATGCATTAAAAAAAAGATAGGGAAAGGAACATTAAAAAAAAAAAAAAATAGGCGCAGTGCATGTTTTGAGTTGATGTGGAAGCTGTAGGCCTATCTTATCGCGGCGGTAGTCGAGGAGGAAACAATTGGCGGGTTTATTGATAAGGAAAAGCTTCTGTCGGCTGACAACGTGAGAACCAACTACCAAACAGTATTAATGTGAATCAAGAGTTGAAGACATCTCATAAGGAAAACAGTTATTTGTTTATTATTTTTCAACGTTTCGTAGACACTTCTGAATATATTAAGGGCATTGTGCCTTGATCATAAGACATTTATCGAATTATTAAGCACGAGTGCAGAATTACGTCTTATGTTATTGGGGTTTGATTTGCATATTTTGCGCCCGAGATTGCGACCGCTTTTTTTAAAAAAAAATATTTATTATTAGAATGAATTGTGAAATATCAGTGGTTAGGAAGAGCTAAGGACCGTGTTTACGATTTAACAGAATAAAGTTACATAGATCTAAAGACGAGATGCAGGCTACTTACCCTGCAGATATGAAAGATTATAAACCGAAATCTTTTTTAATTAAGGATATTCTGGAAACTACATCAGTCAAGTTGTCCGAGTCAAAAGAAAGTTGTGAACCGGATAATTTAACTGAAACTAGTAATAATAGTGTTCGTTTATCATTGGCAGAAAACACGTCACCTTTGGTTTATTCACTAGTACCCAAACCAACACCAATGTATCCCAATACAGTGTATCATCCTCCATACTCGACAGACAATTCAACACAGAGACTCAAAGACCCATTGTTCGCTGCGTCTTCGTATGTGGCATATGAAGAACCCAATGTTAGGACAGCAGTGTTTCCGTACACAGGACAAGACATGTCTGTAGCGTGTGGCTGGACACTAAATAATTACTTTGTATCGACATGTGAAAGAGATCTAGTTCAGCATTATTCTGACCCTTTGCGCTCTGGTGTTCTGAAAGGTAAGCGACTAAGAATGATTTTACTTTTATTATCATACTGTCGGCCCTGTCGCATATCACGCATAACTTTTGAAAATTGTTTTAATCTTCAGGTTATAAGTGAGTTTATATCTTAGCAAAATTTTAAGTGCCGCACGCCCAGAGTTGAATTTCTTAAGAGGCTTAATTTACCACAGGAGCTCGTCTAAATAACGAAGCACTAAAATTTTCAAAGAAATAGAAATTAAAAAAAAATGAAATATATTTATATGTATTAATTGTGCTTTTCTTTTGTGGTCTATATATATATGTTAAAGAAGTGTTTCTTTGGATAGTTTTGTAGGCCTACTTTTGTTCGCAAGTGGACTTAATTCAATCATCTTGGTACTGTAATTTCAAGCTTAAGCGTTAAAGTATGTTAGGCATTGTTATTATTAGAAGCTCTTTAAAAGTATTTTTTTGAACGTGAGTCTATGTTTACTGTCTTCTTCTTCTTCTTCTTCTTCTTCTTCTTCTTCTTCTTATTATTATTATTATTATTATTATTATTATTATTATTATTATTATTATTATTATTATTATTATTATTATTATTATTATTACATTGTGAAAGGGAATGAAATTTTGATGTGGTGTGTTTATTCACTTAAATTCCGTCTTACATACCATTCTTCTACTAACTTCTTTTAAAGATCTTTTGTTAATAATCCTGATGATATCTTAGTTTAAACGCAAGTAATGTACTAATTTTTCTTTTCCCTTTTTTTCTTTTTCTTTCTTTTTTTTTTTTTTTTTGCAAAAAAAAAGTTTCTTGTTGAAAGAAAACATGGTTACCCCTAACTTTTCGACTGCTTTTAGAATGGTATTAAGCGTAATCCAAAATTTCCATCTTCATTACTCTCTAAGTGTGATTTTGATTTTTACTTACTCTGGAAGTATGATTTTTAAAAAAGAGTATACTCCCATATGAAAACAATGTCCCAGATGTATATTGGTGAATGTAGAACCTTCTTTCGCTCACAAAATATATGTCAATTATACTAAAATACACGTAATTTATTTGTCAAATGATTTCAAAGTATTTCTTGACTGTCCTTGCTAGATATACTTACTACAAACACTGTGCTTATTTTGATATAAATTATACTGAATTTTATTTCATTAAAAAAAGAAAAGACAAGTCATCAATTTCATACAAGTCTGAACTATGGACTGTTAACCTAAAACTATGGGTCATTAATCTAAAACTGTGGGTTGTCAAATTTCTAACCACTAAGTCATTTTATGAAGTTGTTTATACCAAATATTGAAAGATTTGATATCTTCACAAATGCAGTTGAAGTTTCGTTGCAAATTTGATTCATACAATACTAAGGAAAACTGTTTTCGAGTTTGTTAATCGTTTTATCGGTCGATGAGCTGATATTTTTACATGGTGTTCATGAATATACAGTATATATTTTGTCTACGTCTGGAAATAAATATTTTCTTGCAAGACAGTCGTATTTTTACATTCTACTTTTGGGATATACTTTGTCTGTTTCGTGCAAGGTAAATATATTATTATTATTATTATTATTATTATTATTATTATTATTAATATTAATAATAATAATAATAATAATAATAATAATAATAATAATAATAATAATAATAATAATAATAATAATAATAAAGAACTGCAAATGTGGAATTAATAGTAACACAGCTCTCTATTTTCTACGGTGAGTTTGATATTTCAATATTGCTTTCTGTACATAATTCTAACATGGTTCGAGAAACATATATAACAAAAAGAGTTTTAGTTTTTATTTTGGACAGTATTTCAAATCAGAGTGGTCAAGAGAGAAAAATATTTTTCATATCTACATATTTGGCTATAAATGGTAGAGTTGACAGATTTTTCAGAGAAAAAAATATTTTACTATTTTTAAGGAAAGAAAAAAAAGAAATATATGATAGTCACAATTTACATAATTGTAACAAACATATATTATTTCACATAATAACGTAGAAAATGTTTAATTGGAAACAATTTCATTAAAAATAATTGCAAAGCACAGAACAAAAAAAAAAAGTATATTACAATTTCCGGTGGGAGCTCATGTGGTTCGGATCTCAAATTAAGCTGCAGGGCCTCATCTCATATAGCCTTGGTGCTGAAAGGAACACTAAACTCAAATCCAGCCTACTAAGTACATTACGCAAATTTTTGTTGCCTTTTATTTTTATTTTGATGAAGACTTTTCATGTTTTAACAGTCCTACATCCTTTTTTTATGCATTATAAAAATCATTATTGGATATATTGAAATTTACAACCACTTGAAGTTCTACTCATCAATACAAGCAGTGGCGTATTTAGGGGGTGGCTTCCGGGCTTAAGCCCCCCCCGAAATCTTACTTAGTATAGTAAAGTAAAGTAAATATCTTGCAGAATTTTCACATTTCCAGGCAAAGCCCCCCCCGAAAGTTAGCAAAGCCCCTCCCGAAACAAAATCGTAAATACGCCACTGAATACAAGGTAGCTTTGTTCGTGACATCAGTGTATCACTATCGATCGAAACTGTGATATGATCGAGATTATGCTAACAGAGGAGATCTAAGATGCTAAAACCAAAGTTATATCTAAGTGTAACGCTGGCGTGCCGATTAGAGGAAAATTCGAACGAAATCTGTTGCATTTTCCCTCTGAATATTAGCTAACTTCAGTGGGTTGAGTTGTTACCATCGTGTGGAAATATTAATTCTATTTTTTTTTTTAAATCGCTCTAACTTATAAAAATATCCAAGATTACAATTTTCGACTTACAAACTATGTTACAGTATATATGTATGGGAAGTTCTACAGAACTGTTTTGTTCGTCTGTCCGTCTTTCTCTCGTCAAGTATTAATGCAAAAAGGTAAGTGATATCGAGATGCTGTTTTCTGTAAGCGATCCAGCATGTCAATGATAGATTCCATCTCTTCCGTTAACTCTCTCTTCAAGCCGAAAGTGGTTCAAATTAGTTATTTCCAATTTCAACGTTTATCACTATAGGACGCTTATCATCATCCCGGTAACAGACAGCGGGAAGCGATTTTTTTTTCGAAAGATTCAGCGTCTCCAAGCGAAGTACCATGACTATCCCGAGTATCAATACTAATTTTCGCAGAGCAAAAGCGGTAAGAGATTTCGAGAAGCGGTTTTCCGCAATCGATTCAGCGCTTGGTTCAGCAATTCAACGTCAAGTGCTTGGTCTCGAAGGGGAGCATATTTTATTAGTCTTGAATGTTATCTTACAGAGATTAAAAGGTTTGATGGGGTATTAACAGTAAGGTATATCAGACTTTTATGAATCTGAAAAGTTAATCAGGAATCGTTTTAAATGGACAAAAAAAAAAAAAAAAAGCTCTGTTAAAAATCAGTAAAGATCACGCTGTATTCCTATATTTGTCAACCATAGAAAGACAAAATTGATTGATCGATTGGTTTGTTGAATATGACATTAGACTGGAAACCGACCAATATATTTTGTTTGGCCCTTGTCGATAGTTTATAAATAGTGACCTGAACTTTTCAATTTCCACCTTAAATTTGGTTTTATTTATTAATTTTACGGGAATTCGGAGCTTTTTTTTCTCGTACAAACAGTTTTTCGTGCTATTACATACATTTACACGTATCTTAACCATGCATTAACACTAGTATCCGATCAATGAGTGCGAGGTTCACGATTCTTACTGAATTCTGAGGGAAAATGTAGATAAATTCTTCGTCCAAAATCAGTATCACTTGTACAAAATGTAATTTAGAATTTTGTGTAGTTCAGTCACAAATAGAAAAATATATTTACTCCCTCATCCATTACTCCATAAAAAAAAAAAAATTAAAAAGCACAACGTATATCTTTACAACAATAAAAACAGAAACAAAATCAGAAAAAAAGAGAGAAAGAGAATAACTAATTTACATAAGATAAACACACTTTTTTTACGTTTCACTTCATACTGAACATGTACGAGTAGTTTCTTTTCTGTCCTTATCTCTAAGGACAAAATTGTTAATTCTTCCACATTTTGTTCTGAGAGACGTTCTTGTGAGACACTATTTTTTTTTTTTTTAACAGAATAATGATATTTCGCAATTTAATGCAAGTGTTAGGTAAAATTTGGTGTTATTCAGACAAATCGCACATAGTATTCGTATTATTTCGCGATTCAAATGCAGCAGAAAATTACCCCTTCAACGTTTTTCAAAGATTTATTTCGCTTTCCACAACTTTTCGTTGTTATCGCTAAAAAAAAAAAAAAAAAAATCAGTTTCCTACTTATATTAACAGATTCTTTTTCTTTGTGGTACTGCAACCCATCTAGATTAGTTGCTCTGCAGGTTACCTAATGTTCCAGGATAAAAAAAATGAAATAATGGGATATAGATAGCCATGTTAAACTTATAACGTTACTCGTGAAGACATTAACAGATTGACTCCATTGTTTGGCCGAGGTGATCGCTCTTGCAAAAATCAGAATTCAAAAATTCGTTATCATTCAAAATTATTCTATAGAGTAACAGACGTGTTAACATTATAATCTTATAAGACCCACTAGCGTGTCCTAATAATAAGTTTGGATGTAGATATTCCTAAATACTTCGTTGAAGTTCTTAGAATATTTCTCAAGGATGGAGGAGGGGTGCTCTTTCTATAGACTGTAATACCAAGCTGAATATAATTTGTGTTTTACTGTAATGTGTAAGGGACTTAAAATGAAATGCAATATCTTATAGTAACTATAAAGCTTTGGTAGTAAAGACATTGAAAGAATTTATCATATATTTTTCCTTTCATATTTATTCTAAATGTGACAATCTATGTAACAAAGTTATACAATATTTTTTACATCCTGCACGTTACACAATAAGGTCTTTTATAATTTGTATATACTAAGTTAAACGCTATCTCGTTATTATTGAGCTCCACAGACTTATTGAGGAACAATGAATTCGATTCATAAGGACTTAAATAAATTCGACATTTGTTTGTGTATACCAGGACAGTTTACATTTTAAGTGCAAATAGACTTGGAAAAACAGTTTTGTCACACAGATATTGAGCTACTATATATTGATTGATAAACTGATCCATTAATGTAATCATTGTTATATCTTCTAGCAGATAGTACGTATATCCATACACAGAATATAGCGTTTTATCACGCAACTAATAAGTTGCTAGGGAGAAAAACATTATGGAGTATTGAGCTCTTGATAATGGGTTGTTCGCAGTAGTGTAAACATCAGAACAGAATGAACAGGAATAATATTTATGTTCTTGTTATGATGAACTATATTGATTTGAGTTCATTGTGAACCATTTAACGAGGCATATGCCCTAAAGCAGCGTTTCTCAAACTTTTTTCCATGCTGGACTACTTTTATTAGTCAGAATTTTCTACGAAACCACCCTAGTTTTGTCCAGTTGCAAATAAAATTTATACATAACAATAGTTAATTACCAGTATACTTATATTTTCAAAATAATAATATTTAAAATGTTCTGAATTTTATATTGGTACTAGCACAAGAAAACACATATTAATTTTAATAATACATACTTGAGGGATACCAAGAATATTTTATAATAGTGCATCTATATAAGTTGTTAGAATTTATATAATATTTATATTATAAAACTGCATAATCCATTATATGCCCCCTATGCAATTGACTTTAATTTTATTTTACCTGTCTTTTCCTGGACAAATGTTTAATCCAAGAACACCACAAGGACAGTTTTTTGGGGATCACTTGTGGTCCGCGCACCACAC